>NC_081565.1:73541472-73712659 GCF_022355385.1 Mustela nigripes | reverse complement strand
AAAAAAAAAAAAAAAAAAAAACCCAGCAGCAGAGAAATAGGTGAAGGAAATGCGTATTTTAGACTATTTGTTTTAACACAGTTCAAAATCCAATGAGCAACAGGGGAACTCTGAACCACCAGGAAAGGCTCTCTGGCCGGTCTACCGCCGTCCCTGAGAATAATAAGGACTTAGAAGCAGGGGAGGGCATTTTAATTTCTTCTTGCAAGGGCAGGATTATCATGTGACCTCCATGCTCTTGGATGTGTTAATGGTTCCCTTTGCTTTTTCTCTGAATTTGTCTCTTACTTCTGGAAGACGCTGTGAAGGAAGGGAAATGAGCTGGTGTGAAAGCAGCTGGCTTCAGGCCTTGGGTGACCCTGCCCATGGGCCTTCATCTCCCATTCTTCCACTTCGCTGTTAGCCGGCATTACCAACAAACCCGATCGTTTCACCTCCCCGGCATGACAGCGGGCAAAATTCAGACGAATGATGGTTTCTGACAGTTTTGACCAGGCATAAAGTGCTGAGATATTACAAATGCCTATTCACTCCTTTGATTGATTGATTGATTTTTTAAATCAGTGGAGCCACTCTAAGAATCAGGATTCAAGAATACATGTTCATGGAAAGCCATATTGGAGGAATGCTTGGGGTGTCGGAACCATCTCGATGTTTTATTAAAACGAAGCCATAATGGGTTTGTAACCAGTTCAAAAGCATTAACTTAAGTTAGAAGTGCCCATTCAGAAAGGAAGTGGAGGCGAAAAGGCCTACCTAAGTCTGAGATTCTATAAAGAGCATAGTCTGTAAGGCAGCCCCTGAGTCAAGGTCTGAGAAATTATTGTATTAGTCCTCCGATATTTGTGTAACAGAAAATCAGAAAAATCAAGACTAAAAGACAGAGTGTGGAGAGATGCTGATAAGCCTGAATGTGTTATGGGGCCGCCTCCACGTGTGTTCCAGCTTTCAGAGGTGCCGAAGTAGTAACATAGGCACGGAAGTATTACAGGGGCACAGTGGGCTCTGGGCTAATGTGTTATCACAGGGAAAATAACACAGCAAAGGGAATGGGCAAATCGACCCAGCTCGAAGATCCTGATCAAAGATCCCAATCAGTCTCACTCTATCTAATGATATATGTTCCTCTCGGGAGAAAAAAATAAAATTAAGAAATTCCTTCCCCAAACCCTAGAAAGGTTGAGAATCTATAAAGACAAAAGCAGATCTATATAAAAACCTTGACGAGTAATACATACATGTTTCAGAGGTATGAAAAGCAAAAGCAATCATCCAAAGTCCTTCAGAGGGTTTTTGCCTGCGGTGCATTTTCCAGAATTCTCTGGGACAGGAAAGGTGGCTGTTGGCAGCCATGCCCAGGTGTTTCTCACAAGCACACACCATGGCAGGTACCAAAAGGTCTGCTTTGGGTTCAAGTGATGACCATCAGATTTCAAAACCAAGAACAAAAGGTTTCAAGAGTTTGTTTCAGTTTTGTCTCACCCAAACCAGAAAATCTGGGGACGGTGGAATTCTCTACCGTTCCGAATTTCCTTAATGTGTTAAGGAAATGGAGAGGCAGTGGCATTTTCATCTATCATTTCAAGTGAAGAAAAAAAGAATGTGACAACAACCCAACATTAAAAAATACTTTTGACGAAAAATGAAACAAGATGGGATCGGGAGGGAGACAAACCGTAAGAGACTCTTAATCTCATAAAATAAACTGAGGGTTGCTGGGGAGAGGGGGTTGGGAGAGGGCGGTTGGGTTATGGACATTGGGGAGGGTATGTGCTATGGTGAGTGCTGTGAAGTGTGTAAGCCTGACGATTCACAGACCTGTACCCCTGGGGCGAATAATACATTATATGTAAATAAAAAAATACTTTCGACAGTGTTCCCTAATTACCAACAGTGATGGCTGTGGTCAACATGGACGAGGTAATTAACGGGCAGCGTTGTTCTTACTATGCTGAAGATCACCTAAAATATTACCAAAAGGCTTGACTTAAGGTCAGAGAAAAGAGCACCACGAAATGACTTTTACCTCATAGAATTACAAGGGAGGCTTTGAAAATATTCACAAGGGACCTGGAAGTCCTAATAAAAAAGATAACAGATGATCTCAATTTGTGGCACAAAGAACCACCAAAGAATCAATGAAACTGGCAAAATATTTTTAGATGCACATAATGCCTATATATTGAATAGCAAATTACTGTGGAGACTTTAGTTATGATACTTGATCATCAAAACAATGTCATCATTATCTAGTTAATATACAATACTTTTATACAAAAACCAGATACCCAGGAGCAATGTTGGGTGAAATGTGAGATAATCTGTGATGTCCAGATAACTGAAGGGCTGGGTTGATGTGGTAGAATTAGATGAAGGTCTACCAGGGAACTCACTTCCTTTTCTGTTTTGTAAGTTTTAAAGTAAATTAATGAGCACTGAATCAATATATATGTCTTTCTAGATATAATGTACTTGTTTTGTATAAAATGTGTTATCAACAAACACTTCTGCTTCTCCAGCTATAATGTCTTAAATTTTATTTTACTGGACAGCAACTAAAAAGCAGAGAGATTATGACGTATCTAAGGCCTCCCTTTCCCCTGACTCTCTATTCTAACAAGAGGATCTATCTCTTAAGAGGTCCTTCTGCACAAAGCTAATTTTAGGATTCATTTTAGATACTCTGGTACCTAGCACATAGTAGAAAAGCCCTCAAAACATTCTGTATCTTGCTTCAACTTCCGAAGATAGCAGAAACGTCTTATTCTGTTCCCCAGATACGCAGGATATTCAAAACACTACACTGAAGAATGAGGAACAACAAATGAACACGGGAATAAAGAGAGAAATACATACAGACAGACCATAGCTAAAATTCTTATGGTAACTGCTTAACTTAGATTTTGGTAACTGATTGCTACAGATTTTAGCTCGCAGGCAGGCAGTTTACATTATAACTATAGAGGGCAAATGGCTGATAAACACTCATAAAGTTCTTTGATTCAAAAGCCCATATACTTGCACCCTAGAAGGATTCTGACATGAATAAATAGGTAACTTGCTTCTATGCGGGGTATCGCTTCCCGGACTCTTTATCAACCCTGCATGCAAAAGAAACTGCAAATGTATTTTGATAGAGATATTAATACTTGCAGAAAAAAGAAAATATTTAAAAGGACTGGAAACCAGAATTCTTCTATATTAAAAAACGTGTAGAATTAAAAGTACATTTGAATATGCCCGATTATATATATATATATATTTTTAAAGATTTTATTTATTTATTTGATAGACAGAGATCACAAGTAGGCAGAGAGGCAGGCAGAGAGAGAGAGAGAGAGAGGAGGAAGCAGGCTCCCTGATGAGCAGAGAGCCCGATGTGGGACTCGATCCCAAGACTCCGAGATCATGACCTGAGCCGCCCGCCCGATTATATTTTAATAAGCTGGTGGAGACAGATCATTTCCTTCTCTTGTTTTCTATCCTATTAAGACGGATATTTAATCCATACGATTGGCATGTCTGTCTGCAATTTCTGCCTCTAACAGGTTATCAGGGATCTTTCTATTCCTCCAACAAACACAAACTGAATTTCAGCCCAAAGCGAGTTTTCTGTGCCCCTGTGTTCTCCTCCATAGTCAACTCTGACTCATCATCGAGACTCTACCGTCCCCAAAACCCGTATTTATACCTGCTAGGTTTCCAGGTAATGGGGAGAAGACAACAGTACTGAACCTGTTCTCCAGACAGGCCTATCAAAGATAACTTTTTCAATCATTCACCGTTCAAGGAGAGACAAAATGATGCCACAGCCTATGGGATTCTGTAAGAGCAGAACGGCCACGTCACCAAGACACTTATCGGCTCCACAATGAACTGATCTAGAGCCCAGCTGCAAAGTCACTCACATTTGCCAAGAGAGGTTTTGAGTACTCTTTGGGGCCCACCCAACGCACAAACAATGATTTAAACAAAATGAAAACAAAACAAAACAGGCTGACTCACTCCAACACTCCCAGCTCCATCCTGTAGGAAGAGGGCTAGAAAATGACATGAGCGTTAGCCTAGGGATTTCTATGTTATTTTCATTTTCAGACTGTCTACACGGTGGTTAAGAGTATCAAATAGGGTCTAATTAAACCTCAACACACAGACCTGCTCATACCACTGACAAGAGTTTACTGTTCTGATTATACCATGTGCTACCACAGGGCTATCTTTACTACTGAATAAAGTCCCCAACTCAGTAGTCAAAAAGCAATGAAATCGGTTTACCCCATGTTCCACACCCTACATCCTTGTATTTATTTGTGTCAGATATTGAAATGAGAATCCATTGCCTGTCCAGAGAGCACTCACCTCATTGTCCGACTCCACGAGAACTTGGTCATATTCACTAAGCGCTACTAGAAACATGATAGAGGTGACATTTTCAAAGCAGTGTATCCATTTTCTTCTCTCTGACCTTTGGCCCCCTACATCGACCATTCTGCAAGGTTAACAATATTCATATTAATAGCATATAAAGAAAAAAGGATCAATATACACACAGCTTTACTTACACACTTAAGGAAAACACTCTCTAAAGAGAATGGCCATCCAACTCAATTCAATTAATATTTCTGGTGAACATCTACTAACTTTCTGTTCCCTAACAATCTAAGTCAAGACATTCTGGGTAATTAATAATTGTGGTTATAAGAATGTTATCTGATTAGTGAAAATGGTAACTTTGTAAAAAAAAAAAAATCCTGTGCTAGGTCAAGCAAAATGGTATTTTACTTCATTGTGCACAGAAAAATCAGAAACAAAATATGCTTTATTTGTGATAAGTTCTAATGGCAAGTACTAACATCAGTTTTTTTTTTTTTTCCTGTAAAATGAGAATGAAGAACCTTGTGTATTTCTCAAGGATGCTAGAAAGGACTGTAAACACATTTAAAGGTAGAAGATGCTACATATTTCTATATGGGTATGTGTGATGCTTCAACAAAATGCAAACAGAACTCCACTGATACGTTATCCATGGGGTATTCTGACTTGTTTTCTCCTTCCGATACTGGCAATAATTTGGGACAGGTCCAGTCACTGGAGCAGTATCATGGTGCAATTGGCCTCATGCAAACAAATTTTCTAACCTGCTAAAAAGCAAAGTGTGTGAAACATCAAGATGCTTCCAGAGGCCATCACTTGAACTCTTTTAAGGATTTGTTTTTAACATGTCAACGATGTGCTGACTTCCTGGTTAGGAACCAATGCTGACATCAATTAATGTGAGTTTCAATGTTTATATAAAAATATCAAGCCGCAGCTGGCACTGAAGCCAAATTTCCTCAAAAGGTTCAATCCATATCTTGGCTAAAACGTGCACAGTGGTTACAGGGTAAAATACTTTCAAAGAATGAGAGGAGGTCTCTCTGAGCATTTGCTGAAAACTGAAGTTATTCTTGGTGTTTCCCTGCCTTAAATGCAAACTAAGAAATCAAGGATCTTCTAGTTTCTAGTGACTGCTTCTAAAAGTTCTCGAAGGCACAGAAGAGATTTCTAAGGGGCAAAGCAACGGATTCAGGGAGACCTATGAACGATGGACATCAAAACTAGAACTCTTAAGTCTTTAGAAATACCAAATTCTAGTTCTTCATGTCAAGTAAAGAATTCATTACTCATTTATATGAAATCCTCATTCTATAAAATCCTGTCACCCTGAGCCCTATAAGATGCTTTTGATGATGGCAGGAAATTATTCTTCTGAGTCATTACTTTTACAGTAGTGGCAAAAAAAGCGTCCTTCAAGCTAGTGAGCAAAATGTAGTAAAAACAAAATGTAAGAATAAGCTTGTTTCAGAATTCACTATCAATTGTAAAACAATGAAGTGATGAAAATCTCTATGAAATGCTCTATGTCTTCTGAAAATATTTTGCAGGACAGTTTTATAAGCAGTAGGAAATTTGGGTGTTCCAAATTGAAGATCTCCAAATGCTATGGACTCAAAGCTTATGTAATCCAGCATGGTGGAGCTACAAGGAATCTTGGTGATCATCTAATGCAACCATTTTAGAGATGGACAAAAAATAAGGTTCAGAAATATTTCTAAAATGCCACCTGCTTTCCAGATATATCCATTAGAGTGGCATATGGTGGCCAGACCTGATTCCAGGGGTGGAGACTGATTAGAATAAATCCCAGAGTGCTTTGAGGGCCTGCTCATCTGAACCACGTGGCAGTTACCAACTGGGAGTCACATGACTCCTATTTCACATCCCTCTAGTGAACGTAATTGTCTTCAATGGGATAGGCTCCCCCAGAGAACTCAACTCTCTATGCTCAGAGACATATATTCACATGGCCTCACTTCTCAAAGCTCAATGTGGTTTGTATTCTAGAAGTATAACTGAGTGTTTGTGTAATAAGAGATCAAATGAAAGCATACTGGTATTGTTTATTTTTTCTCCTCTTAAAAAACATTAAAATACTTTTGAACAGCAGCAGAATTCTTCATTCTATTTTCCTATATAAATTTAGACTGGGATCATCAATCCATTTTCAAAATCACCTATTTTGAACAATTTCAAGCAAGTTATTTCAGGAATATAAAACAGCCCACATCTTTCTTGCTACTGAAGAATTCTGCATTGGTACCAGTAGACTCGAAGAAAACACCATGAAAGCTTTTGACAACATATATTTTTTGTTCTTAGTAGGGGCGTAAGGTCATTCATATCTTACACAAATCTAAAGATATATCCATTGTCCTCACAATTAAAAAGTGACTCAAAGAATAGTCAGGACCAAATCTTAAAGAATAATAGTCAGGATCAACATTTAAGGGACTGATTTTGTTCAACCACCAGCAAATTTCAGATTTCACTAATTTCTTGGTGACTGAATTTGAAATGAGAAACCTGCCCATACATCTTTCCTCTGCTTCCTCTTTCTGGAACATATTACTTCATTTGCATATCTCCTGATAATAACTGGTCTGCAGATTGTTTCAAAGTCTACACATGATTTCAGTATTTGTAGAGTTCCCCAAATGTACTAGTCAAGGCACAGGAGCTGGGAGGTGGGTTTAACAGACTCAGTTACTACCTGAAAATGACACTTTGTAAGTCAAAGGGGTATTCGATGATCCCTGTGGTGGGGACTCGAACTCTAAGCACATCTTGCTGCGTAGGCAGGTAGGCAGGGTCAGCAACGCGGTCCAGGTCATTAAGATAGCTGGAGGAGGGAAGACACAACGAGAACGTTAGGACACCATCATGCCGAATCTGCCTCTGGAAACGGAAGGGCAAAACTAAATCCTAAAAGAGAGGTGGAGAAGAGGAAGGGAAATATCAGAAAGGGGCAGAGCAATCTGGAAAGTTGAGAGATAAAAGTCAACTTTCCACTGGCCACAGCAAGGTAACCCATCTATGGATTGCCTGGTTCACAGGCTTTCTCGTTTCTTCTCTGTCATTTGGAATCCATATACAAAGCAGAGGGGGAAAGGAAAAGAAATGAAAGGAGTTTTCTATTTTCTGCTTATTTAGCAGGTCTGGTGGGTAAAGCCGGAGTTCAAAGCGAACAGATTTTGAATTACTGACAGAACTTTTATTTGTGTATTTGTATAAATAAACAGTTAACAGAGTGATACATAAGGTCAGAATCCTTATTATTATTATTATTATTATTTTGTCTTTTTACAGAATATCAGAGCGTTTTTCTCTGGAATGTATTTCCTTATTCCCCTAAGAGAGGTCAGCAGCATACCATGTCCTAAATTCTGTCCAAAGCTAAGTCATTTGTGATTAATGTGAAGCCACAATTTTTGAGGTTTCTGGTTACTGAGCTAACAATGTCTAAGGTCAGATATTCCCAGTGTTTAGAGTCACCACACCTAAACTTCAAATTTATCTGCTTCTCCATTCCTTTAAAAAAACAAACAACAAATCCTTTTCATTTTGAAATAATTTTTTAACTTACAAGAAGTCGCAAAATATTCCAGAGAATTCTCCTGTACCCTTCCCCCAGTCTACCCCCAATAATACCTTACATACAACGATGTATTACCAAAACCAAGAAACTGGCATTGATCCAATACTATTGACTCAAATACAATCTATTTAGATTTCACTAGTTCTTACACACACACACATTTTTTGGGGGGTATATAGTTCTTGTGAAATTTTATCACGTGTCAAGATTCATACAATACCCACCACAATCAGGATACAGAACTGTTCTGTCACCACGAAGAAAGTGTCCTGAGCACTGCCTCTCCTGAGCTTAACCCCTGGCAACCACACGTTTGTTCTCCATCAGAGTAATTCTGTCATCTCAAAACCGTTATATTCCATTTACTTTTCACTCTCTCAAATTGCAAACCAATATTTTGCAACTTTGAGAATGACCTGATTTGACAGAATTAATGACCAATAGGTGAAAAGGACCGCTTTGCACGGCATCCTAATGATTCCAAAGGCTTGCTATGCTCCCCTTGGCCCCGAACAGGATGCGACACAGGCATGGTTTCAAAGCATACAGCTACGAAGTGTACACACTAAGTAACTAACATATGCATTAAGACTTAAAGAAAAGGTGGCCCCATGAATAGAATCGGAGGGGATTAGAATCTCAACACCTTTATGCCCACAAAACAAGACACTGAGTTCTGAGGTACATACAGGAAATGTCTAGTGTGGAGTATGTTGCTAACTCAGCAAGAGTACAAATAGTCAGTCAAAGTGACCCACCTATGGGAAGGGTTTTGTCTTGACCAGCATTATTTTTGCCTTAGAACCTGAAAGAGTGCCTGGAGGACAGTACTTAATGAATATTTGTTGGATGGGCAGATGGATTTCCTATGCTGGTATTTAATCTTTGCATTTTTTAAATACCATTGTTACTAGCGGCGTTTCCATATTACTTATATTATTAAATTTGAAATTGGGTGTTGACAAGAAATATTGCATTAATTCTCTAAGATTCATGGATCATAAAATAGTAGAGCTAAGTGGTTTTAACAAAGACATAAAACTATTGCATTTTTGGAGGTCTATCAAATTCTTTGGGACAAAAGGAAAGGATACCTTGGAAATTCCTAATGCAAAGTAACAAATTAATTAGTATTCTGGTGGCCTTACCCCAAACACATCAATTATTCTCTAGCTGGCAATTAGCTCTCTACTGACTGATAGGAACCAGCCTGATATCTTGAATTACTATAAACAATGGCTGGAGGATGAAGACAGGGAGGCTAGGACAATACTGGTGTGAGAGGCAGGAAGAAAAATGGACCGGATCCAAAATTTTAGTCAATAATCTTGGCATGGTCTTGGAGGTATCTGATGGGCTTAACAAGCCCTTGTTCTGGGAGCTGGTTTGTACTGTGTCTCATTCTACAGATAAACCAGCTCAACACACTGTAAATACAAAATCGACTGGCAAGTCTATAGCCATGGGGTTTTCTGATTTACCAATTCCCTGATTTGAAACACTTGAAATGAATGCACATTTTGAAGCCTGCGAGACCACCATTTACTTAACTACTATACACAAAAATCAAGTCAGGAATGAGAGAACTTCTAGTTTCCATGGACAAGCTGGCCCAGAAACACGCTGCCCGGTCAACCATGTCTGCTCACGTGCTACAACTCACAGAGGTCAAACGGGATGGCTCATGCCTGCACACAAGGCGCTGTCATGTTCCTGCAGTAGAGAGAAATCATGGCTTTCAGGTACTCGGAGGTGAACTCAACAGACTACTCCAAGCACGAATGTGTCTTTCTTTGCAGAGGAGAACTTAGAGAATCATCACAGGAATGGGAAATCACAACACGGCCCATGACAGAACAAGAGAGAATCGGGGTGCTGTTTCCATGACCAAAAGCACTAAGAAGGACTTACTGACTCCCCTAAAAATGTGGCCTATGGTATCTCTCCATGAACCAAGGGCACTGCTGCAATATCAGCTGAATATCTAGAGCGTTCAGACTTGCACACTTTTCCTTCTTTGCCTTTCCTTTGCTCCTTTTCAACATCAGCACAGTCCGCAAAGAGGAATGACACCCTTGCAACAATGAACTTACACGGAGCACTGACATGCTACTTGCCACGCTCTACTCTGACTGTTCACTGTACAAATTGTACAGCAAGGAAATGACTATCGAAGATGTTCCATGCATTTCTCCAGTTCTCGCTTGGCATTCTTTTGGCTTTGTCTCAGTGGGTGGTGGGGAGAGAAAGGCTCACTTTAATCTGGAGTATTCAAGTTGTATTAATCCAGCTCCCTGCAAGGAAAAAGCTGAAAGGAGCGGGACTGAGGTCCACTAGTTGAACCGCACGTCATCGAGGACCCAACCCAAGGCAAAGCCCAAGCACCTCCAAAACAAGGCAAGAAGAACGAAATGACAAAACACAACCAACCACCCAAAAGACGTATAAGCGATTGTCTCCCAAAGGAAGGTCTGGGAGTCTCAGTAGCTGCGCACCAGGACTGGGTTGTGGAGGCGGGGAAATGTGGGTGCATTGGAGTCCTGCATTTTTCGCTCCGGGGAGCAGCCAGCGTGGAGAGCTTCTCCCAGCCTAAGCCCCATCTATGTGGCCCCCTTGCTCTGGGCTCACCGCACCTTCTGCATTTGACATTGGCTTAGGGGAAACAGCCACTCCTGTTCTGGGGCACAGAGCGGTAGGACCCGCACGTCCTTTTGTGTTGATTCTTGTCACATTCTAAGAAAAAGTAATAGAAGAGTCTCTGAATGGAACCATGCTTTCCATTGAAGCATCTGATATTCTGAAGAGAAACTTGGATGGGCTATGGGGGGAGAGGGACTTGTGGTGGATTATTCCATTCATTTAACCTTTTACAAAGAAACACCAAGGTCTGAACAAATTTATACTGCAGAGTAAATTCAGAGAGTTAATTATAGCTATAATTTGTTTTGTAGGAATGATTCTGAGTGGCTGCTGAGGTCATTCTCAGGGTGTTGCTATGGTGACAGACACAAGGTACATTTCCAAGGCGATGTATGTGTCACAAGTGGCCGGCAGTAGCTCTTTCCTGATGTCAGGGAGAGAAATCTCCCATGGTCTACATGGGACTTATTTAACTGTCTAGGAGACAAGGCACGTTTAAGAGTGTGCTAGAAAATGGGAGGGTTAGTTGATGAATCTGTACTCTAATCCATCCATGGGGACTGAATAACTTGCTGCTGCTTTGAGACATTTTGTAATTGATAACTTGGTAACTGATTAAAAAAAAAAAAAAACCAGGTATTTTCCCACATGTGTTTGCCCAGTCAGGACTCTCTCACACTCGGTGGAGTCAGGGACCACGAGTACCTTTGTGTTTGGTCACGGACACTCAGCCGAGGGCCTAGAACACAGCAGGTGCTCAACACGTGACCCAAATTAAGGTAATTTTGTAGAAAATGTGGTAGTGGTTATGATGGCAGGTTATATTTTCTAGAAGAAAATATAGGAGTAAGGGGGTTCTTAGCTACCTGCCTTTATGTAATTACCTCACTGGGCTATTACTGGCCTGATTATGTAAGAACTAAATTCTGAATTTAAATGCCTCTGACAAATGTAGAGACAACACAGAGAGGAAAGGCATCTTTTAACTTCATTTAGCAGATATGCTTCCTGCTCTTCCTCAGGTCCTGGCCCCAGAATGAAATAATTTGTCTATCTGTTTCATGCTTGTCAATATCAAGCTTTCAGGCCTTGGAATTCCCCATAGCCCTGGGCAAACGGAGTGGTACCTTATGGACAGGCAATTCTGTCATACTCTCTTTAATGGAAGAAACAGGTCTCTGATGGTTCTCAGTGAAAAGCAAGGCAACAGGAAAATTCATGAAGTAAGATTTCAGTTGTTGCTCTCCTAACACGAGAAAACTGCAGGGTCGTCTAGAACTCACGATACATTTTGACTACGACATTCTCATAGGTGCTAAGGCTATGGGCGAGATTCCCCATGATACAATCCCTGTCTGCAAAGGACTCTACCAACATGTGGCAAAAAAAGGGTTATATGAAAAGGAGAAATGGTAAAGTTCATTAGGGATAGAAAGAACATCTGTATATTTTGGACAGAGTCATTTTCTGGGAACTTGTTTGAACTGTCTCTAATCCTTGGTGATTACCCACAAAACATCCTTCTGTAGTATGAGTGATTTGATTAAGGAAATCGTGCTCATTAGTTTACAATTACACCATGTACCTGCTAACTTCCTTATATATTTAACTTCAGGGTTACCGCTGGGTATAGACAAAATAAGAAATTCAGAAATGGGATATAATTATTTTAAATAGTTAAAAATATATGAGAGAAGTTTAGATGTCACCAAAATAAAAGCTCCAATCAAATGAATTACGGCATTTTCTCTCTTGAATATGTTTTTTTAAAAAAATCCAATTGAGGGCGCCTGGGTGGCTCAGTGGGTTAAGCCACTGCCTTCAGCTCAGGTCATGATCTCGGGGTCCTGGGATCGAGTCCCGCATCGGGCTCTCTGCTCAGCAGGGAGCCTGCTTCCCTCTCTCTCTCTCTCTGACTGCCTCTCTGTCTACTTGTGATCTCTCTCTGTCAAATAAATAAATAAAATCTTAAAAAAAAAAATCCAATTGAGGGCACCTGGGTGGCTTAGTTGGTTAAGCAACCAACTCTTGATTTCAGCTCAGGTTATGATCTCAGGGTGGTGAGATGGAGCCCAGTGTTGGGTTCAGAGCTCAGTGTGGACGCTGCTTATGATTCTTTCTCCCCTTCAGCCTCTGCCCCTCCCTGCCCTCCTCCCCCTTCCAAAAAATTCCAACTGCTCCTCTCTTTTGATCCAATTTAATTTATGCTCCAGTCTGACATGTAACTGTAAGGGCCTATTAAGTCAGAGGGATTCCATCTTGGGTTAGTGATTTTGTTGTTTATGCAGTAAAACTTAAACTGACCCTGCCCGCCCCGCCCCACCCCCAACTCTGGGATTTACTTAAAAGCAAGCCCAGGAAACCAGTCCCAGGCAACAAAGCCCAAATACAAGGGTGGGTCAGGCCAGATGAAGGTATCCAATCAGTGGGGGCGCATACTGTCTCCTTAGCTACCAAGGAGTATGGGCCCCCACCTTTTGGGCACAAATTCTGACCAAGGTGATAGGCTAGTTCAAGTATCTACTAGGGTGACTTGCAGTTCAACTGGCCATCCGTGTGTGACCTAGCATGACTGTGCAGCTTTCTCTGTGTGTTACAATCTCACTGGCCACCCGTGTGTGGCCAGGCCCAACCACATGGCCCTTGCCCATTAAAAGTTAGTTGGTAAGGCAGTGGGGGGTTGAGCTCTCTGTAAGAGGCGTGGCCCTGGGCCGGTGGGTTTGATTCTTGATGCTTGGCGCAGAATAAAGCTTTGTTTGACCTTCGCTTTGTATCAGTCTCGCTCCTTTAATCACGGACCCATTATTGGGGGACCTTTCAGTAACGAGAACTTATTCTTGTTTGAAACATCTTTTTAAAATTAAAGAGAAGGGATGCCTGGGCGGCTCAGCTGGTTAAGCCTGCCAACTCTTGGTTTCTGCTCAGTTCATGATCTCAGAGTCCTGGGATCTAGTCACGTGTTGGCTCCCTGCTCACAACGCAGAGTAGTAACCACTATACGATCACGGCTTGGCTCCCTGCTCAGACAGGAGTCTGCTTGTCTCCCTCTCCCTCTGCCTCTCCTCTGGCTCCCTCCCTCCCCCACTCTCTCACAAATAAATAAATCTTTAAAAAAAAAATTAAAGAGAAAAAAAATCCCACCACCTGTGACTGGAAGGGTAACTGAAATCTACACCAAGAATAGCGCAGAAATTAGAAATACAGTGGGTTCTTTTTTTCTTTTTTTTTGGATGAAAGAAACATGAATGAAATTCAGAGATGACTCAGCAGGTAAACTATATCACATTACAGCTGTGGTTAAAAAAAAAAAAAAAAAAAGTAATAAGTTATAGGCATACAACCCTCAGCAATTACACCAAAAGGGGGAAAGTACCTGTGGGTGGTAAGTGAAAAAAGAAATCTCTGACATTTGGTATAAATCCAACCAAACATAGTCAGATAAAGGAATAGCGTCTTGGAGTAGTCAGTGGAGCTCGCTATGGGGCGGTGGTAGCGGTGCCTGTGGGGCTCCTCGACTCCTGCACACGGGCCTCCTGTTGAGAAGCTGTATTTATGACAGATTTGTAGCCCAAGTCAGAGACTGAAATGAAGTTCTGGCACAGAAAATGACTCTGGGTAGAATTTCACATTTTTAATTATTGAAAAGAAGGTTAGAAAAACTAGGTCAGCTTCATTAAAAATCCTAAGAAGACCTCATTGTAAGAGGAACAGTCTTGGGGGAGTCGAAAGCTAGATCACTCCATGAGATCTTATTTGGCACGTGGAAGCTAAGGAGAAGCCAGAAACACATGGTTCCTGTACAGGAAACCACATGACCACAAGGATTCAAAGGCAAAAAGGAAAAGAAATTGTCAAAGTGGACGTTAAAAACACAAAAGAAAACAAAAAACACCAACCCTCCCCCGCGCCCTCCCCAAAAAAACTGGAGGGAAGTACCCACTCTGTAAACCTGCCATTCTGACGGGAGAGCCAAGTACAGGCTTTGTGCCAAGAGCCCTTCAAGTCCCTCCCCCCTCTGGCAGATCCTGTGGCTGAAAGGAGCCTGGTCAGTAATCTGGTTAGGCTGGTTAGCTGCTCAGGATTACTCATTACACAAACACTTCCATCCCCTGGAGAGCTCATGTTGTAGAGGGCCAACCTTGACTTTCCTCCTTCCTTTCTAACACCTGGCACAACCATGATCAGAGCTCAAGAAAACACAGCATCTATTGCAGGGATTTGGGTCCTAAAACGTTATTTGTTTTCAATACAAAATTCCAGATTTAAAACAAAGATCATCCAGTGGCGGCAAGCAGGTGTCACTCTCACGGTTTGTGACAACGACTCATGGGAGACTGTTCTGTGGGACAAAGGAGAAGTCTAAGGAATCCTGCATCAAAATGATCTGTTGCCAAAGAACTTAAACCAACCCCAGAAGCGCAGATTTGTAAAAGTAAATTAAGTAGCTCAAAAAAGTTCCTCTCACTGCATTTGTTACAGAGTTTCAGATTCTTAGGAATCTTGTATAGGGATAGGTGATCTGAATGTTTCACATAAAGGGACCACCAGTGACAAATGGGGAACGAGCCGGGCAACAGTGTGTCTGCAAGACAGACGCGAGAGCCAGGGCCAGGCGTGGGTCCCAGAGACAGACTCTCAAGTCTGTTGCTTAAACAGATAAATTGACCTTATAATTAAAAACAAAAGCAAAACGAGATAAGAGAGAAACAGAGAGGAAGAGAGGGAGAAAAAGGAAGGAAGAGGCCTTTTTCAATTTGCTCATTTGGCTTTGCACTTTGCTAACTTACTTGTCTTTTATAGGATAACTTTCAAACCTGCGACTAATTTTGATACAATTTTTACACTTCTGAAACAGACCAAGAAACATCAGGAAACTGCTTCTTATTCCTGCCTGCCTGTACTGAAATGTAATGGCAGTGTTTAATTCAGTTAATTTACACTAATTTATTGCAAAGCTGTTATATGTGAAAGCTGATGAACTATGTGTGCTGCAGGGAGGGGGCTGGCACAGGGAGCTGGTACAGAATACTTAAAATATATATATTCTGTGCCTTGAGGGACATCAGGCTACCTGGGAAACAAAGATAGCACAGATGAATCAATTAAGAAATAATTAAGTGCAAAATTGTTAGCTGCTAACTACGAATGCAATAAGAAAAGAGAGACGATTATGAACCTTAGTCACTAGAGAATAGTGTGGAGAAGTGGGGGGTGCGTTACGCCATGCAGATGAAATAGGATTTGAACAGGTAGAAAGAGAGAGGGAAGATGGAGAGAAATTAGGAAAGACACAGCATTTATTAACTTCCTCATGACTCACTCTTTCATTCAATTACATTCTCTGAAAGTCTACACTGAGAGCTAGGCACTTTGCAGACACCAGTGGGAACCATAAAATAAGGGAAAAAAGATGTGAGTCTTGTCCTCCAGGAGCTTGTACTCTGGTAATGGAAATGAACATACTATAAATAACTATACTATAATGCACACACGATGTGGGTCATCAGAGAGGCTCCAGGGACTGCAGCTAAGCGTGAGCCGTGAGAAAGAAGGCTGCTGATTAAAGCAGGTGTCTCCATGTCATCTTCCCTTAACTTGAGTACAGGTTCCTTAGGATCAAAACTTTCATTCCGACAAGGATGATCAGGTCCGAGGAGCTACTCATGCTAAACTACTTGAACTCATTACAGATCAAATTTCAGTTCATTACTTTATTTACATCAAGATGCCAGAGTGATAATGAAGAAACCCATCAGGGTCAGCCAGAGTCAAAAGACTGCCTGGCAGTCAGGGAGTCAAAACAGAGGAACCCAAACGACCTGAAGGATTATATGTGGACAGCAAGGCTCCTGAGCTCACTTGTGACTGGAGGTAGGGTTGACTTCCGGTCACGTGCATGTTCCCTTAGACCCCTTACAAAATCCTGTCAATCTTACTCTTGGTTCTGTTGATGGTTCAACCCTACTACACTCTCCTTTACCAGCTGCATGAGGCACTATAACGACACAAAAGGCAAGACTTGTTAAGACTCGATCCTTGCTCTCAGAGCCAGATCAGCTCAACGAGTGCTTCCGGTCATCTATACCAGATTTCATTAAGACATTGTTTGCAGGGCACTTAGAGGCAGTGCCGCAGAATATAAGATAGAGTTCTCTGGTGCTCACTTCTATCAAGCTTTGTTGGGCAAAGCAATATATATGGAGTCCCACGGACTGGTACAGTCCAATCATTCCCCGCGTACTCTCAACTTCAGCTCTGGGTAACTCTGAGCACTGGGGTCTTATGGTAAGTTCTGCCTAATGGAAGTGGAAGCAGGACACTGTTGCCTTTGAACATTCAGTCTTCTTCTATATGAGCGATTTGCCCTTTTTGGTGGTGGTGGTGATGGGAGGGAACAGACAGTAAATATTCTGGGCTTTGTGGGCCATTCAGTCTCTGTCGCAACTCTTCAACTCTGCCATTGGGTGTAAAACCAGCCACAGACAATATGCAAACAAATGAGCATGGCTGTGTTCCAATAAAACTTTATTTATAAAAACAGGCAGCAGGCTGAATTTGGCCCATGGGTTTGCGAATCTCTGTTCTGTAGTAATAGCAGCCCTGGTCTCAAGTGGGGACAATGCCATCCTGGGTGGACCCACCTGCAGAAGGCACAGATGCTCAGCCAAAACGTGAGCAGGCAGCAAAGGGACAACGTGAAGCGTGTCACCCACAGCCACTATGCCCTTCAGGTAGAGTGAATGAATGGGAGACAGGTGCCCTTTCCCTACTACATCTCCTAATGAAGGTTAGAGTATTAAAGCATATCCAAGTCTTATCTTATTATCTCTAAAGCGCCAAGCATTCCAAACAAGTAATAATAAAGACCGGCATCCGAGAATCATCAGAGTTCACTGTGGAAGACAAATACAGGGTTTTTTGTTTGTTTTGTTTGTTTTATTCTTGCAAAAGGTTATTAGGAGATACGGCTCATTAGATAACAAAACAGAACAAAAATAGAAGTAAATATGTCACTCAAGAGAAAAAAAATGACACTCTATTGTCACTCTTTAAAAAAAACAAACACATTCAAGATCAATGCCGTCTTCTGAGCTGAAGACAGAATTTTTAGTTGTTTACCCATGTAGAGAATAATGTCTTTGTTCATTTCATTTTCAGGTAAATTTCGGGGTGTCAGATTTTCATTGGACCGCATAGGATAATGGTTTCTCAGATAAGGACAGTCTACTGTAATATATCACAGGATTTCAGAATTTAAAAGAGAAAGTAGAGATTATAGATCGCAAACCAGAGTCTGACGCAAGTGAGATTCACTCAGTGAAAGGCCCAGAGGTGAAGAGTGGTAGAGGGAGTTCCATCAAAGCCTAGACCTTGACCCAGTGTTCTCTTGACCAGACAATGGTCTTGTCTGCCTCCAAAAGTCTGCAGGAGGCTTACACTTACTATTTATCATCAGATAAAAAATACAGTCAGGATGGCTGTGAGAGTCAGAGGAAACACTAGATGTCCAATATTTGGCTCATCAAGTAGGGAACTCTTTTTTTTTTTTTTTTTAAAGATTTTATTTATTTATTTGACAGACAGAGATCACAAGTAGGCAGAGAGGCAGGCAGAGAGAGAGAGAGGAGGAAGCAGGCTCCCTGATGAGCAGAGAGCCCGATGTGGGGCTCGAACCCAGGACCCCGGGATCATGACCTGAGCTGAAGACAGAGGCTTTAACCCACTGAGCCACCCAGGCACCCTCAAGTAGGGAACTCTTAACAGGAAATCTCTTCAAGAAGAACTCAGCCCTAGATCAGGCAGATGGGCTAAATCTACTTCTGAAATTCCTTTTGCATTTTCAAATTCAACATTCAAATTCCTTGTGCATTTTTAAGATTTTTTAAAAATTTATTTGACACAGAGAGAGAGGTCACAAGCAGGCAGAGAGGCAGGCAGGGGGGGCGGGGGAGCAGGCTCCCCGCTGAGCAGGGAGCCCGATGCGGGACTTGATCCCAGGACCCTGGGATCATGACCTGAGCTGAAGGCAGAGGATTAACCCACTGAGCCACCCAGGTGTCCCCCTTGTGCATTTTAAATTAAATTAAAAATTTAAGCACGAGGTTAAAAGTCAACTCCAACAGTGGCTTATGCCCCAAAGCCAACTTATATGTGTATTTTGGATTTATGGGCTATGGAACATATGGAGATCTCAAGAAGGTGTCTGATCTGCTGAACTCCTTGGAGGGAATTTCAGGCAAGTGAGATTAGGGATTATTTGGTCTCTTAAGGTGAACACAGATAGAGCAGTCTTTGCCAAAAGCTTGCAGTGAGGACTTTTCTCACTACGTGCCAGTGTGATTGAGATTTGTGTTCTCTGGCTAATGTCAGGGAGCTTTCAGTACTGTAGGCAGTGAACTCATTTGACCTGATGTTTCAGTATATTAAAGCAGGTGGTGGACCCCAGAAAAAAAAAAAAGTAAACTTACAGCCATCTGCTTATTGTGTTCTTTATCTAAAGATATTCAGAATCCTCAGGCTTTTTTTTTTTTTTAAAGATTTTATTTATTTATTTGACAGAGAGAGATCACAAGTAGATGGAGAGGCAGGCAGAGAGAGAGAGGGAGGGAAGCAGGCTCCCTGCCGAGCAGAGAGCCCGACGCGGGACTCGATCCCAGGACCCTGAGATCATGACCCGAGCCGAAGGCAGCGGCTTAACCCACTGAGCCACCCAGGCGCCCCCAGGCTTTTTTTTAATAACAAAAAAAATTAATGCAGGAATTTATAAAATTCTCCAGCATCTTAGCATGCTTCTTATTCTTTTAATAAATAAAATTGGAAGACTATATCAAATTAAAGCCAATTGCAAACTTCTCCCAAACTGCTTCTGCATCGCCTGGACTTCTCCTGTCTCCTTGCTTCTGTGCTGCCCCTCTGAGCCATCTGATTGCTTATTATGATCAGTGACTTGGCTAATCAAAGTAGAAAAAGGGAAACTCAAATGATTTTGTTGTATCCTTCTTATTGGTTCTAGTTTGACTGCAGCAAAAAGTTAATGGGTAGAGTAGGGGGGAAAACGGTTGAGATTATAGGCTAAAATAAAGAAATAATAATTCTGAATTATTTCTGATTTAGAACATCTTCCATGGTGTATGAATAACTTACATGTGGTCAAACAGGGCAAACTTTCTGGATGATAATCCTGCTAGGTTTGTTTTCCAATAATTCTTTTTTTTTTTTTTTTTTTTTAAGATTTTACTTATTTATTTGACAGGCAGGGAACACAAGTAGGCAGAGAGGCAGGAAGCAGGCAGAGAGAGAGAGGTGGAAGCAGGCTCCCCACTGAGAAGAGAGCCCAATGCGGGGCTCGATACCAGGACCCTGGGATCATGACCCAAGGCAAAGGCAGAGGCTTTAATCCACTGAGCCGCCTAGACGCCCCTGTTTTCCAATAATTCTATATAATTTTTCCTCTTGATCTTGTACATAGGGAGGTACCTATAGGCAACATTTATAAAGATTAATGAATAATTTGCATCTTTCCTGGTAAGTGATTTACCTACTCACAGATATCTTTCTATTAGTCTATCATCTATTTATCTAACTATGGTCAATTTTCTACCTACCTATGTCTCACCCATCCATCCACCCTCTGTAAAGTATTTCAACAGTGATTAAAAGCTTGGGCTCTAGAGACAGAAATCTGATTTCAACTCCTACTCCTATCACTTACTAACTGTGTGACTTTAAACAAGTGACTCAACGTCTCTGAGAACTGGTTTCCTCTATTGTTGATGCAGATGATGGGAAATATCTACCACTTTAGGTCGCTTTGAGGATTAAACGAAATAATGCATGTAGATGACTAAGTATAGAATCTAACATAAAGGAAGTGTTCAGCAAACAGGGGCTACAATGGTAACAGAACTTTCCAGAACCCAGACCTTCAAAAACAGCAGGAAAAAAAAAAACAAAACCAGAAAGAAACCTTGAATACTTCCAGCTCTGAAACTTCATAGTTCATCTAGAATGACACCTACATCATGGTCACTGAAATCATGGACAGCATCCATGTATTATTCTGGGAACAATCATTTGTGAAGGTCAAACGTGAACAGTCCCTATCAGGTTTTGAGGGGAGAGACCCTTTAGCAGGGACTATCAGAGGCTCGCCTCCTGGAGAGGGTCTTGAAGGATGAACAGGAGTTCAGCAGATAGAAAAGAATTAGAGAGACATGCTTGGCCTTTGCTCTCAGCATCCCTGGCAAGTGGCCAGCACTGACTCTCGGCATCAGCTGGGTCCTGCAGAGAACAGTGCCGGTGCTGCAAGTTCTGAGCAGAGGCGCGTGGCAGGCCCCACTTCTCACGCTGCTAACCATGACCAAAGTCCATGTCCCCTGGATCCCAAGTGAACGAACCACAAGTAGAGACAGCACTCAGAGAAGTTGGTCCTGAGTTCAGAAAGAGTTCTGTAAGGTGATGGCATCATATAAGAAATCAGGTCCAGGATGCCTGGGTGGCTCAGTGAGTTAAGCCCCTGCCTTCGGCTCAGGTCATGATCTCAGGGTCCTGGGATCGAGTCCCACATTGGGCTGTCTGCTCAGCAGAGAGCCTGTTTCCCTCTCTCTGTCTGCCTCTCTGCCTACTTATGATCTCTCTCCCTCCTTCTGTCAAATAAATAAGTAAAATACTAAAAAACAAACAAAAAAAACCCCAAAAACTTCCCCCAAAACCAAGAAATCAGGTCCAGAATATCAATGAAGTATTCTTACTTTTAATTATTCAGACAGAACAACAAAGAAGACCTACCGGAAGTAGAGGAGGGAGCTAAAATGCTAACGATACACCAGTAGGGCGCACGCAAAAAATCAGGAAAGAGGTAACAGCTATCCTGACTACAGAGAAAAGAATGGCTTGAGTCATGTGTATTTCATAGTTCCTCTGTGAAAATGAGGCCATTGGGCTCAGTGGTACTCAAGATGTGGGGCCCACATCCTCCTTGGTGCTCTTCCTACAGTCCCCAGAGCGTCTGCTGGGGCAACATGACAGAGAGAGAGAGAAAGAGAGAGAGAGGGAGGGAGGTGGAATGCAGCAGCAGGTGGGGGAATCCAACATACCACGGGTCTAATCCTTGTGCTGGGAGGGTTTTCCTAACGGAAAAGGAAAAGTGCCCTGGACTAACTGGGGAAGACTAAGGGGTCTCTAATCCTCAGTGGGATCAAGGGCGGGCCAGCCAGGTGCTTGGCAGTGGTCTATAAAGAGAGCTAAAACATCTTGGGAAGAGACCAGAAACACGGGCCCAGCTAACTCAGGTTTTTACATACAGCTCCTTACATAACTGGTAGCAATATATTGGTTCTACTCCCCCCTAAAGCAAACAGTCTTCCAGAGAAAATAAAGGGGGGGGGGAACCCAAATAAAAGACCAAACACCTCCCTACATTTCATGTAGGTTCATTTAGGTTCCTGAGCAGGAACCTAAAGTGACCAAAGGTTCCTGCTCAGTCAGGATCCCCAGCTTATGCTTTTTATTTCAGCCTCATTATTTTTTTTTTTCCTTTTTAAAAATTGTATTTATTTATTTATTTTTAATTTAACATATAATGTATTCTTAGCCCCAGGGGTACAGGTCTGTGAATCGCCACAGCCTCATTATTAATAGCAACTAATTCCTTCTCAAAATGTCCTGGTTCGAATGACAAATTCTATGGTCATCATTTATTTTGTCTACACAACAAGTTATTCTAACAAAAAGATCAAAACATAGGCCGTTCAGCAGAAAATTTATTAAAGGGTAATCAAACAGCACCAGCCGAGGAAAGAAACTTCTATTTGACAAAAGAATACCAATGTGGACCGACTGAGAAAAGTAGAAAAATTCCTCTTTTCTAAACCCTAAGGGAATTATTAAATCATACGAGACATCAAATGGAAGTAAAACCATTAAGTAAGAGTTGATGGGGAGCCAGAGAACCACCCAGTGACAAGGTATCACCACGCGGATGGCTTTTGGTGGCAGGAAGAAAAATGTAGCTTTATAACGGAGGGCATCAGTGCCCTAATACCGTGGTGAGCCTCTCCACCACCAGCGATGAGCAAACATCACTTCGAGTGCATTCTCCTCACATTTAACTTGAATCTAATTGAATCTTTAAATGTAATTTACAAGTTATAGTAAGTTCAGGAGACAAAGGAGCAAATTAATTCACACTATATAAAGCCGCAATCAGGCTAATCTCTTCAACATGCCAATGAAATGCAAACAGGACTCTCCCAATCATAAGAGCCTAAGGGACATAGAAACCAAAGCCCTGTGCTGTCTTAAAACCAACCAACTCTAAAGGACATTTTGGAAGAATTTAGGAAGTATGACTATGAACCGGGCATAATGAGAAAAGGGACTAATGATTAATTTGAGATGTCACAGAGTATTACTTACTATGAGGGGAAACGTCCTTTTTTTTTTGTCCCCAAGAGATGGGTACTGAAATGTGGGCATCTAAGAATATGTAATAATTTACTTTCTTACTTTTGCACACAAATATGGTCAAAAAAAGAAGTAGGTATGTGTGCATACACATAGACCCACATATATATGTAGTTCAGAAAATCAACTTCTCCATATCCCCATCAGCGGAAAGTGAAACTGTTTAAATAATAATGACTTGAAGGGATTTAGATGAGCCTGTCCTGGCTGCCCCCCACACCTCGGTCTGGCTCTGGCATCAGGGACGTGCCCAAAGGCATGGTTCTAAGGTAGATGCCGCCTATACAACAGAATGCTAAGGTGGCGGCTTTCCCAGAATCCCAATGCTAATGCGGGTCTGAACAAACGGTCTTGAAGAGCTCTTTCCCTAAAGCAGTAGACACTGCAAACATCTTATTCTTGTACTAACTCACGGGCACTGCAAATCTCAACTGAGGAGTGTCACCAGATATGGGAAGAGTCTTGTCTCAAAGACAAACACAGCAGCTCATACAGGTGTCATTGGAATCTCTCCCAGAGTCCATCCCCAGAGCGGGAGGCAAAATCATTTCCTAAGGGGGAACCCTGACCCTGGTAAGAATGCAATTATTAGACACTGGTGCTCTGAGGCCCCAAGACCTCTCTGTTGGTACAAAAGTCACAGGTGAGAGGTCGAGACTAGAACAGGTGAGGAAGGGGAGAGACAGGTTAGACAGGATGAGAGCTTAGAGGATTTATTAGTTAATATGACTTGATAATGGAGGATTTATTGCTTAGTAAGGGCCAGGAGAGGCATCCCAGTAGTAGAGTGGGACATGCAGAGGAGGAAGAGGAGAACGGACGAGAAGGACAGATGAGCGTGGAGGGGGAAGCAAGCAGGGAGGAGACAGACTGAGCAGGAGGAACAGGGAACAAGAGATAAAACACAACAGCACCCCGGGGAGATGGATGAAATCTGAAATGGCAAAGCAAACAGAAGGACAGAGGGGGCAGGAAGTACGAGAAAGACAGCTGGTCAAAGGTTGAGGGGGCAGAATTTGGAAGAGACAAGAGCTGACTGCATCCCTCCTGTGTGCACTCACAGAAACTCGTGCAGTAGGGGCTCTAGGGGGAGGGCCGAGGGCCCAAGGCAGGCAGACAGCAGAGGAGAAGAATGGTGGCGTGGAGGTGTGGAGGGAGGAAAAACAAAGTCGGGAATGAGGAAAGTGCACCTTCCACAGGCACAGCAGGGGATTCGTACTGGTTAGCATACCACAGGCCTGGTGATCATGAGCCTTCTACGGCACATTCCAGAACTGTGGAATTGAAGTGCACCACAGGAGGACAAGAATGGTCTAGACCAGGCACCTTTCTGCGGCTGACCTGAATGATAACTTATCCTACACAAAGGCCTAGAACGTGAATAAGAATGTGACCCGTTATATGGAGAAAACAGAACTGAACAGCTCTTGGATCTTCCAGGCATTCCGGGTGTGGACAATCAGCCCCGGGGGCTCCTTATCTTCCCCACGGCCCTGCTCTCCTCCAGGGGCTCCTGCATCGTGTGAACTGGCCTGAGGCTGCTGACGACTTTCCACCCATTCTTCTGTCCACCCAGAACCCACGCAAGAGGCAAACGCTGGGTTAACGTGATTAATGTAGACAGGAACCTGGCTAAGTACTACAGAAAGTGCATTTTTTCAGGCGCCTGATTATCTAGATTGCTGACTGCTCTGCCTACATTAATTCAATGATTGCCAGATCTTCGCTTTCTTTCTGTGAGGCGAGATTTAATCTAGAGAACTAACAAACCTCTCTAGGATGCAAATCTCTCCCAGGACCCACGATTTTGATTGACAGCTCACAGAATAATTTTGGAATGCATGCAAAATTAGACTCAGGCGATTTCCATGCAAAGGCAAATCTATCCATCAACATAATAGTGGCTCCCAGAAAGCAGTCAAAGTTCTGTGTCTGGAAACTGGAAACTGGGAAGTCTAACCTGTTAGAGGCCATAGTCAAGCGTATATTTTGTTTAGAGCTTTTAATGTGCGTAGGTGCTTTCTAGCACATGACAAAAAGATCAGAAATTTGTATGAAAAATTATTATTCCAGGATTTTGAATTGCAACGGAGTCTGTGTTTGAGATTTGCTGGTGTGCAGTTTGGTGGGAGAGAAGGGCTGGTAAAAGCAGAGTCCTTGAGTCCTCAGTCTGCTTTTCGAACAGAGGACAGTAAAAGAAATACTCTCCCTGACTCACGATGCCAGTCCCTTAGAATATAATGTAAGTGTATGAGGTTGGCACGAGTTTACATGCTAAAATTCTCCCTGGCTGGAGCGGGAGCCGGTTCTGTACGTGAAGCCCAAGAATGCGGAAGCTGTGGGTGCGGAGCACACGGAGCTAGAGAAAGATCCAGAGGGCCTCTTGGGTGAATACTCACTATTTGGTAGAGTCAGACAACTGATACTCTCGTCGCCGGTCATAGCATTCCTGGATTCCAGGATCATTCCATAAACTCTTAATGGCATCTACGTATGGATTCTCAAAAGCAGACACCTTCTCCACGTCGACTTCTCGAACCAGCTGTGCATGAGCCTGTCAGAAACAAAAACAGCAGTTTTAATCTCCCTCCTTTCTGTCACTGAGAACTGCCTCTAGTTCGTATATTATACTGTGCACCATTGAGATCTTCCTTCATATGCTTCTTTCAAACTGGTTTATCAAAGTCTTGTTGCTGCTCCTGCTCCCCCCACCCCCTTACAGAGAATCCAGTCTCAAATCTTTCCCTAGTAGAGTAAACCTTGAAGCTACTTGAGGTTGACTAGAGGAAGACAGGGAAGACAGAGTTCGGCTCCCATCAGAACAATGAGGATGTCATGTTACACATATGATCATTCCTGGTGATTATCAGAATCCTAAACCAATGTTATTAAAGAGAAAATGGACAGAAATAATTATTTCCTCTGTGCTTATAGTTTATCATCATCAAATACATAATTTACCCAGCCCTTGAGTGTTTATGGCTTAGCAGAGACTTAATCACACTCCTCAACTAATAGGGTTGAGTTTCTATTGTTCCTTTTCAGGATAGGGTATAAAACCCGTAGAAGAACAAATAATATTAATGATGTGAAACACAGTAACCATTCCCCCCCTCCATTCCAATACACCCTCCCTGCCAAAGTATTTATTTCATATCTGCCTTATTGACATTATCAGATTGAGAATTTTATTAAATTTTTTAATGAGGAAAAAGGACTTTGTTGTTTCCAGCATACAACATTCAGCAGGAAAGAGGTAAGGAGATTTAAAAATTTTTTTTCAGCAAGATTGATATCAAAATACTATATGGTCAACCCTGAAATTAAACAAATTATACCACTGCCCACTGCCTAAAATCCCAGTCAAAATAGGGTTCATGGAAATAATAAATCACCTCCATAACTTGCCACGACATGTAGTATATTAACATAATTACATAAAATATGCATGTGAATTATACATACACATAAATATGCAAATAAATATAACTATCTTGGAAATTGAAGGTAAGTAGCTGATAACATATTTATATACTCTTACGTGCAGAAATAAAAATTTTCAAACTAGGTTAGTGGATGGGCAGCATGATCACATGATGACCTAATTATTCATTTCAAAGAGTTTTACGCAGATGGAATTTTAAGACATTTTTAAAATAAGTTTAATCTATGTTAGACCCTGCCTGCTTCCCAAACTTCACTTTTCTTCTCTTCCAAGTGGGAAGGGCCCCATATCATCAGACTAATCTTGACTTAAACAAGGTTTCTAGAAGCCCCCCAACATGAGACTGAGGAAATCATCTTTCTCGTTAGCTCTGTTCTGACCTTGCACGATCTAGTAAGTGCGAAATTCTAGCTCTGCTCTGGACCCCAATCTTGGAAAAGGGATCCCTGTAGTTGCTTTCTGTACCTAATCCCCATCCAGGCAAACTTGCTTGTTATTCCAGCAGCAAACCTGTCAGCCTGGAGTTCTCTTTCTGGGTCCCACGCCAGGTGGGCTTACCTCAGTCAAAGGTCCTGTCCAGCAGATATGTTTCATACCTCTGCAGGTGTACCTAATGTCAAAGTTTAAACCCCTGTCTTTCTGCCCTTCCTCACTGAAAGTTCCAACTTAGTGTCCTGAGATAGGGCGATGATCACATACTTGGCATGATCCTAAATTAGAGTCCCTGTGGCTGTGTCTTCATTATACGGTCCTCGAGAGGATTCTTGTGGTCTGGGGAAGCAGCTGGGTACAGAAGCAGGGGTCTACAAGTATGCTTTCCTGCTGGATATACTCTAAAGACAAGGTTTTGAATCTGACTCGACTTCTGATAACCCCGGGTAAATGGCTTACTCTTTCCAAATATTATTTCTGGTGGGGAACATTTTGCCCCACTGGCCTCAGGCTGCTTTGTATTGTGTTACAATACAAAGTGTGGTCATTCTCGAAAGGTGGCGTTATACGGGAATTTGAGAGAAATGCACATCCTCTGATCCTCAAACCTGGAGCATCAGAAACTCTGGAAATAAGTCTCAGCAATCTGTTTCAAGATTCTGATGCGTGCAAAAGTTTGAGAACCAATGCAAACTACAAAGCACACAGATGCTAGTTGTTTTGATCATAATTAATTGCCTTGCTGGCTAAAAATTGTTATGGGAAGCTAAAGAGAAGGGGCTCACAGAGGCAACAATCATTACAAAGCAGATGTCTTAAGAGACAGGAAGCCACAGAAATGACTCACATGGGCTGGATACAGGCAATAGGGAGTAATGGGGACTGTGGCATGTTATGAATACATTCCCTAATTAAAGACTGCAGCTGCTGGTTAGCTGCAACCAATTGCTGCCATTGGCAAGGTGGGCCCGTTGTTGCCAGCTCTTCCAATTTCTCAAGGAAGCACCCCCCCCCCCAAAAAAAAAGAAAGAAAGGAAGAAAAATCTAGGTTTTCCTGTGAATCATCCCTAATTTTAGATCTTGGCAACCCTATAAAAAATAAATAAAAGCTAGTTTGGGGCCACTGATTTGCAACGTATGTTCTAAAAGATTCTTTTCTATTTGCTTCCCTGATAAGCTTGACCAATAACACTGTCCCACACTAGCTAGAATACAGTAGCTGGCTACTGGTGAACACAGAGCAGGTGATTTTCAGTATTTTTCCACAAGAACACTTAAGACAAATGATTATACGATCCATAGGAAGAAATGGTGGGAATCTCACTCTGAATAGGGTAAAAGCTACATGGTAACATAGGTTAGTATAGGTACTATTTCTACAATGGCGTTTGATACTTACTACCCTGGGCCAGTCATAGCATTTGGAAGGAGTCCTCTTTCTGTGTCTAGAGAATTTGGCATCTGCCAGAGAAAACAGCTTCAACATACCCGACACTTTTCACTATTATGATTAAATGTTTATTGGGCCCCAATGAAACGCTAGGTAATACAGCAGTTACAGAACTAGACAGCGTTCCTGGGGGGGGGGGGGGGGGGGGGCAGTTCATATGAATGGCGACCAAAGCACAGGACTTTGGGCTCCGGGAGTAGGAACAAGACAGAATATTTGCATTTCCATCCTTAATTTCCGTTGACTGTAAGGGCATTTTAATTGAGACAACATTGTCAACAGTGTATAGTTGTAACTTTCCACCAAGAGCCGGCTGCTATAAAATGAGACTACTTTCTATTGCCAGAAAACCCCTGTAATTTCCTCTCCTGGTCTATCTCTGCTTGCTTTTACTTACAACTGGAATGCCTTCCCTCTTCCTTTCTGTACCTCCTTTAGCTTTTGCTCCAGAGCTATATCCGAGGCTACCTGCCATAGGAAGTTACTCCTGATTATCTACCCCTCCAAAACAAGAGTTATCTTTGCAGCCTTTGTACATGGAATGTCTGTATTTTGCTTTATTTTAATAGTTACATCTTGACTTACTCCCCTTCTAGACTATACGGTGAGCAAAGGACTGGAGGTTACAGACTTTAAGTTCATTTGGGGGCCCATATAAGAAATATTTGCCTAATTTAACTGCACTTAAAAAGTACGCAGAAGCTCAATGCCAAGTCCTACATGTCAAAGTCAGTTTCTCAAGGAAATCTTCCACCCATACTACTCTCGTATAACTACACAATCCTTAGCAGCACTTATTGGAGTAAAGGGTGCACATCTATGTGTATGACACCTGTTCGTGTCTTCCTCTACGCTCACAGCAGAACTTCTAAGACAGGCTCAACGTGGCTCGGGGGCTCGCAGCATGCCTGTCTCTTGGGAGAGGCTCAACACATTTTTGTTGGATGCAGGATGCAAGGAAGGAAGAGCAGAAATTGTTCTAACCTTGCAACCAGGACATCTAACTTCCAGTCCTGGCTTTACCCATGACATTAACTGGCCATGATCTTCACTTAAGGGAGAGCCCATTACTTTTTTAGAACTTCATTTTCCTCGTCCATAAGATGATGCAATCAGACCAAATCACTTAAGGACTTCCCTAGCCATGAGCAGGAGGATTGCGAACACAGAGGAAACGCATCTACAAGGCAGAGAGCACCAGGGAGCATCTCCTATCACTTACTGAAACGAGAGCTCACTATTTCCAACCAGCGCCAGAGAAAACAGGCAGATAGAGTAAATCTGTACATGAGTAATGAATGCTACCTGAGGACTGAGCAAGCAGAATTCAATACGGACACAGAACAGACAGGGTGTCAGAGAGAGGGATTTAGCTGGCAGGTGAAGGTGAAGACCCAGGATGCTTCTGGGTGGGAAGAGTAGATGAACTGTGGCTTGGTGGACAAGATAAACATGGCAATTTCTGTTAAATGTGAAAAAAACAGTGTAGTGAGGAAGTTTCATGCTGACTCTTAATCCAAATTAACCTCCACAGGGAATGCAGCAGTGCTGGTCTCAGCTTCGAACCCTAACTCAGAAGGCAACCTCCACCATCTTTGGAAGAAAATCGCTCTCAGAAAACACAGGTCATCGCTTGGGTTTCACCCGGGGCAGAATTTCTAAGTCACTTTTCTTGCCTCTCGGGCTTCATTGTTTAATTCCATCCTTGCTGTTTTGGAAAATGACATCCAAATATAATCAACTGTAATTTGCATTTATATAAGAACGTTCTCTGAAGTTCCCTAAGTTATTTAAAAGTATGACAGCATTTTTACAAAATACACTTCGAATTTTAAAATTGCTTCTCCAAATGTCCCCAATGAAAAGTAAATCCTCTCAATTTTTTTTGTAAAAAGTATTCGGTATGTGGAAAGAATATTTTGTTATATGTGAGAGTAGGAACTCTATTTGTTTTTCCTAATTTGTCCAAATGTCCAGTGTAATTAATTGTGAAAATCACAAGTAATTATGCAAAATTACATAATCATTCATGAGAAAAAGCCTAACTCTGATGAAAAGGAAAGAATTCATTTTTTTAAGAGGTTTTATTTATTTATCTGCCAGAGAGAGAGCTAAAGAGCATGGGGCGGGGTGGGGGGGGAGGGAGAAGCAGAGGGAGAGGGAGAAGCAGGCTCCCTGCTGAGTGAGGAGACCCATGTGGGACTCCATTCCAGGACCCTGGGGTCATGACTCGAGCCAAAGGCAGACGCTTAACCAACTGAGGCACCCAGGTGCCCTGAGAATTCGTTTCTGATAATATAAATAACAATTGCAGCTGACTGTTGGTTTTCTTTTGAACGCTGTACACAGAAAAGCAAATTAGAGAAACAGGATGTAAAGCACAATTCTATTTCATTTTAAGTTATAGCTGAACACACTGCGTGGAATTACTTAATGATGAATGCTCACTTTCAGAAATCTGAGCAAGCTGGAGGCAAGCCTTAGAGGAACACCGTAAAGACCAAGGAGCTACTCTTAGGAACTCTGGCAGAAGTCGAAGGAAAGACCGCGTGGAAACCACAAGATGTGCCAAGGTGGTAATGTCTTGTTTTCACGATCCGGTGGTCATAAAATTCAGGTATATCTTGGACGTGTTGCTATTTCCATGGTCACTTCAGCAAAGGGGGAGGAATTGCATCCCTACCACGGTGGGTCTCACCCTGCCCACAAAAGGGCAAGCCTTCCAATGAAAAAAAAAAAAAAAAAGGATCTTATAATCACTTTGGAAGGCTTTTTAAAAACTCATTAACAGCTTGGGGTGGCTTTTGGCTGGAATGTGATACCTAGTCCGGTTCCTGCAGTCCCAAAGGAGAAAACCAAGTGATGCCTTCCACATCTGTGGAAGCGTTCAGACACAAACATTCAGCAACTCGTTAGGGGCTGGCTGCTCTGCTGGCAAGGGTGCCCGACACACACAGAGGCCCTCTGACTTAAGAGTCTAAACCACTGCGGAGTCTGTTTTACTTCTGAATCAAGGCTCACATCCTCTCATTCTTATTTGTCCTTGGTGCTTTTTCCATGTTCACATTTGTCTCTTAAAAAACAAAACAGAATGAAAAAACAAAACAAACAAACCAAAAAGAACCACTGCAAATTCCTCAATAAATTGTGTGTGTGTGTGTGTTGGGGGATCCCATGCTTTTTGTTTTATTTCCTTCCATTCTAAGTCAAGTACAGAGTAAAATGTGGACTCTGGGATGGTACTTCTCAGTTGTAACTTTCACACAGCAGGAAAAAAGGGGATCTCTGGCAAGCTATTTAATATTTCTAAACCTCTAAGTCCCAATCTGTCAAATGAGGGTAGAAATAACATTGACCTTAGGGGGATAAAGGACAGGATGCACAGAAAACTCTTAAAGGCAGAGCCTAACGCCTAAAGCTACCAGTTACTGAAAAAGTGTAAGAAAAGGAAAAACAGCACAGAAATCATAAACCACGGCACACACATCAAGAGGTTCTGTGATGCTGGGCAATTCATCTAAGCCTTAATTTGCTCACATGAGAAGAAACATTTCGCAGGTCACACTGGATGTTGGATCTCCAAGTCCTCAAACTGGCAAACACCCCTCGGCATACCATTTCCTACAGAAAACGTGGACGGGGACTATCACTTCCCAGACTGCTTTGCCTTCTCTGACTTCAACAGCTGACCTTCATTAAGGTGCAGTAGACACAGGGTGACAGTTGTTGTTGATACGTCTTTTTATGACCGTTACCGCATCAATGACAGAGAGCAACAATGTCACAGTGAGCTCCCTCCTGCTGGCTGGGTTCACGTGGCAAAGTGACTCAGTCCCACAGAAGAGCCTCTCCACGCTTAGGATTCAAGGCATTGCTCAGCAAAATTACAAATTACTACGTGACACAGGCTTCTGAAGTCCCTGGCGAAGATTATAAAGTCTGTGTGTGGAATCTTCCAGAGCTAAAAATCTCCAGGCTCTCCTCTGCTCAAGCGCCCACTACATCCCTCTTCACCCGGGTATGGAATGCGGACTGCAGAAGCTTCACTGAGTACTCCAGAGAACCAGAGGGGGGATGAAGGTCTGACCGACAGCTTGAGACCAAACCAGGCTTCGTTCCTGACTCTCACCCACCAGCCCAGTGTCTTCAGGCAGGTCACTCAAAGTTCCTGAATCTCGGGATGCCTGAGTGCCTCAGTCAGTGAAGCCTCTGCCTCTGGCTCAGGTCAGGATCCTGGGGCCTGGGATCGAGTCCTGCATCCAGCTCTCTGCTCAGCAGGGAACCTGCTTCTCCCTCTGCCTCTGCCCCTGTCCCTCCCCCTGCTTGAGCTCACTCACGCAAATAAATAAAATCTTCAACAAACAAACAAACTTCCTGAAACTCAATAGCCCCGTCTAGAAGGTGGGGAAAAGAACTCACTGAAGGACTGGTGAGAAGAGGAAAATGCCTAAAACAAGCATTATTATCACCAGGAAATATTGTGGCCTCTCAAAGTTACTATTAATGAATGTTAATTATTTCAAAAATCACTTACCTGTCATGTGTCAGGCAATGCACTTGACACTGATAAAGCAGAAAATTTGTGTGAAATGTTCTAAATAACAAAATATTACATAAGTCTACTGTCACATACTACTCTGCTTTCATTAAGACTACACATTGACTTATTATCCCATTACTAAACTTGTTCTTTTATCATTACATTTTTATTTTTAGTCTCCATTATGGTGTTCACCAACGCAATCGAAGACTATAAGGCATACGACCTTTTCCAAAACACAGCTGCTAGAAATATTGTCCTCTCTCTGGCTTTGCTTTATCACCAGCTATACCTGCTTCTAAAATACAATGAATTTCTTCTTGGTAGAGGAAATCTCCTTCTTGTTATTGATTTTATTTTTTTTAAAGGTTTTATTTATTTATTTGACACAGAGGGAGAGAGCACAAGCAGGGGAAGCAGCAGGCAGAGAGAGAAGCACGCTTCCTGCTGAGCAGACAACCTGACATGGGACTTGATCCCAGGACCCTGGGATCATGACCCGAGCCGAAGGAAGATGCTTAACCGACTGAGCCACCTAGGCGCCCCTTTAATTGTTTAAAATATTCTTTTTCTTGGGGTGCCTGGATGACGTAGTCAACTGAGCATCCAACTCTTGGGTTTGGCTCAGGTCATGATCTCAGGGCTGTGGGATCGAGCCTTGAGTCTGGCTCCACACTCAGCGGGGAGTTGGCTTGAGATTCTCTCTCCCTCCCCCTCTGCCCCTCTCGCTCATGTGCTTGCTCTCTCTCTCTCAAATAAATAAATCTTAAAAAATATATATTATTTTTTTAAAGGACTCAGTATCTTTCTTGGCTCTCTCACCAAAATCCTATGTAAATATTTTTGTGTTTTGTTTTCTGCTTATCATTGTCCTTTTTCATGTCTCTCTGTCAAGTCATGATCGTCAGGATCAAGGACACTGTAGGTCAGATGCTTGAGGCAGCGTGATGTAATATACAAGAAGTAGCTCCAAAACATATGTTGCCTGATCAATTACATGGTTCCATTAAGAAGAATCTTGCTCTCAGCTCTGTAAAATCTTGGGATGCGATATAAAAATCATGCACAGCTGAAATGTCACAGTATGAACGTGTGTGCATATCCACACACACCTTATGACTACCACCAAAAAAAAAAAGAAACAAAAAACCACAGCTTATTTCCCCAGAGTTTATACAAAGTCACAGTGATAAAGAAGAAACTGGACAGGGAGATTCTTTTAAGGATATTCTTTTAAGGATTATCAAAATAATGAGGTATGCCTGTAAGGTTGCTTTCAAAGAATATTTAAGGAGCATGAGTTACTCTAGATTTTAATAGCTGTTTATTTGAAATATGGGCTCTAAGATCAAAGTCACATCACTGCGGACAATGAGGGTTATACCAAGTTAAACAGATATCTGTACTACAAAACTCAGAACCTTTAATAAGGTAATGGTGTGGGCGCCTGGGTGGCTCAGTCAGTTAAGCGTCTACTTTCAGCTCAGGTCACCATCCCTGGGTTCTGGGATCGAGCCCCGTATCGGGCTCCTGCTCTCCCTCTCCAGCTCCACTGTGCTTGTACTCCCACTCTCGCTCTCTCACTCAAATAAATAAATAAAATCCTAAAAATAAAATAAGGTAGTGGTGCTCAGAACCCATGAGCACAGGCTAGGCTTGGAGATCTTACTGTCCTTCCCAAACCTGCTTAACCGCGGTAGCTTCTTTCCCCTCAGGTAAGGTGATGGGACTGGTGTTTTCATGGATCACATTCTGCAAAACTGGGTAGACACAGAGGCTTGCACAAACAGACAGGGCTTGGTTTTATATAAGCCAAACAGCCAACGGACTGATTCTCCCCTATTCTGGAATAATAGGTAAATGCCTGCTTTAGAGATTCACATCCTCTTCATTTCTGAGATCACATTATGCCTGTGGCTCATTTCCTGATATTATGTCTCAGAAGAAACCTAATCATTTTAGCCCTCTGCAATGTCTGTGCTCCTACAATCTTATTAACCAGAGGACTAGGCTGCTGCAGGGTTGGGACTTGGTTTCACAACAGGAGGAATGGATAAAGAAGATTCCACTTTCTGGCTTGGTACTCTTGAACAAGGCTGAAAAGAATTAAAAGAACAAGCTCCCTTAACGAAGCATTCCCAGATGCTCCTGGCAATTCCAGAATCCTGCCCTGGGGAGTATAGTCTTTCTGGGACATCCACTGTGAAACCTGCCCTCTCTACCTTCAGAATGTGTGCGCAGAACTGAAAGGCTCATAGTCCCGGGATCTTGCAGATGGAAGGGATCTTTCTAGAACACTTGTTTCCATACCTTTAACTCAGGAAGAAACCATTCCAGTAGTAAGAAGGTTAAAAGAAACTGCAGCAACGCTGCCTACTTGTTCAATGAAAGAAAGTAATGACACATTTTAGAGCCTGAGTAGGAAGAAGGGAACGGAAATAAGAGAAGCCACACATCTCATTAGGTATTTGGGGGGGAGGGGCTTAATATTAAGTTATATAATTTGTCACTTTGAGTAAGAACCCAAATTTCAGAAAGATTATGGGTAAGAATCAACTGTAAAAGGCTACTTGGAGGGGTGCCTGGGTGGCTCAGTGGGTTAAAGCCTCTGCCTTCAGCTCAGGTCATGATTCCAGGGTCCAGGGATGGAGCCCCGCATTGGGCGCTCTGCTCGGCAGGGAGCCTGCTTCCTCCTCTCTGCCTGTCTTTCTGCCTACTTGTGATCCCTGTCCGTCAAATAAATAAATAAAATCTTAAAAAAAAGCTACTTGGACAAGGGGTGAGAAATGGTAACTCTCTAGTGAGAATATGAGAGTTTATAGTCTACATGTGACACTTTTGAATATGAAAATTGTCAATGTTACATAGCTTTGAAATATTTATTTATTGACCAACAAATCAGTTTTCTTATATTGGTATACTAAAATGTTTTCAAATATAAAACTCTTACTAAAAAATAAAATCTTTATGTACCCACATAGATTAAAGTAAAAGAAAACGAGCAGAAGGATTTTTCTTGGTACATTCATGCATTTTAGTCATGTTCTTAGCCATATCTGTTCTAACATCATGTCCCTGACATTTTTCAGAAGATTATATTTTTCAGTATGGATACATTATATAATAAACTATTTTATAAAATTGCCTGCAATATTTTCCAAAATTGCACTAGCTGCTTTAGGTTAATAAATTTGAAATTGTTAACATTTCCCAATTGGGTCCTTCTTTATAGACCTTAATTTTTTTTTTTTTTAGATCTTAATATTTTTAATTCAGAAATATTCTCCCTTTGGGGGGCCGAAATAGCCGGTATTCTCCTACATGGGAGGTACTCTTAATTCTACTATTTTTCAACTATTTAAGTTGAAATATTTAAGTTCAAATATTTCCACAGAACTCTCTTTTTGTATTAGTGTAGAATATTCCTTTATCACAAATATTTCAAGAGACAAAACTCATTATTGGTAGATTATCACAGTTTGTTCGGGCACAAATATGACTTATTTGTATGTTGTAACTAATTCCAAGCACATTCTCTCCATAGGCCTCTCAGTTTAATAAATGTTTTACTGTACTGTGCTCCATTAGAAACTATATTCATATTCTTATCACTAAATACTTTCACTCTCAACAATTTTTAAAGAAGCAAAAGTGTTTACCATAGTATTTCAAATAATGATAGATACTTCTCTTTATCAGAATGAACTTTCAAAAGCTCCACCTTGATTGCCTGAATTGGGGGGGGCATCAAACCAAAATTGTTTGCAAAGATTTTCTTCTGCTAAGGGAGTTCACAGATTCATAGTTACTGCTTCTTCCTCTTCTTCTTTCTCTTCTTCTTTTTTTTTGGTACATGCATAAGAAAACTTGGAATAAAAAATGAGCTAAATTAACATGGATCACTTGATCTAAGTGAAAAGTCATGCTTCACAGAGTAATATAAAAATGCACTTTCTGCAGCTGCCCATGCTAAAATGTTATTTTGGGTACAATATTCTGAAATTAAAGCTAATTTTGGAAGTAGACGCTGATACTTCCTCAGCAGATCTGGGTCTTTAGAATTTTGGTGGTTGCTGATGTCATTACGGTAAACATGATGGGTGCTAAATATTAAACAATTTTGTACAAGTTATACATTACTGTTAACTTCCTTGAGAAACAAAAATTCAACATTTAATTTTTTGTTAAACATATGCTTTCAGGTTTTTTCTTTTTTTTAAAAGCTTATTATGGCCAAAAAGATTTACTGCAAAATAAAAGCATTCTCCAAACATTAAAACAAATAGTCAACAGATTGCCACCAAAGAATAAATGACAAAACTATCGAAGCCAATGCTCCCAGACCACCATGGAGAGACAGCCTGGCCTTGACTTTCCATACACTTCAATTATATCTAACATAATTTCCCACTAACACTGCTCACTGAAGGTCTGGTATCTCAGTGGACCTCACAGCTTACAGACCAGCGCACAGGATGATTAGCCAGTAACAACCCACAGATGGTAAAGCAAACACACCACATCCTTCTCCAACACCCCACTGGCTGGAAAGAGTTGGCTGTCCCGACTCACTCTTGCCCAAGCCTACACCATATTAGCACCGAGTGCCCACACGCTGCCTTTGAAAGGGAGATGCAGTGACACCGCATCTGGAAGGATTTGGGGAAAAGTTGGAACATCTTCTAGATTGCACCAAGTGTTGAAGTGAGAAGTCTGTTCAACTGTATGAATAGAATCTGGGAATACAAAGTGAAAACCCACCAAATCCATCCTGGTTTATTTTAATAAGAAGAATGCTTCCTTTTAAAAATGAGATGATGGAACAAATACTAAACTGATGAGATACTGGGGCACCAGGTGCAACCTGCAAGCATTCCCCAGCAAGCAGGGACGTGGGATCAGCCCATGTATGGTGTAGACGCGGCCTGAGGGGACCAAGGAGACTAGCGGTAATAAGTTGATGAAATGCAGACCTCTTTCTGGAGCACAGTTTTTTTTTAAAGAGGTCCACAGCTAAAATCAAGAGCCTTCCATGGAATAAAGAAGCACATGTCCTACCTCTCTTGAGACCCTGGAGGAGATGGAACAACACTGAGCCCGTATTCCAAGAGGACAAGAGGCTACAGCAGGCGGGCTACAATCTACCCTACACCATTGTCAATATGAACAGGAGAGGACGTAATTCTTTATGGAAGCAGAGAATATTTTATCTCCCATAATGCCCAAATTAATTCTGTTGCAGCAAGGACTAGACCCTGGCCATCTTCCCATTACCTGGGTGGCCCTGAAGTGATGTGACCTCATGCCCAGCCCTCACCCCCTGCAGGGCTCATGTGATGCTCCTACTGCATGTCGGAGGCTTCTGCACTCTGCATAAGAGGAAGCAAGAATTACACTGAATCCAACTCCTAGCAGGAGGCATTTCCTCGGTTTCCTCACCACGATCCATTAAAAATGTCGTGCACTGGGGCTCTTCCAATGTGTTTTCCCCTTAATGTATTCCCTAGAGCTGCAGTGACACTGAACTTTGAATGCTCTGGCTATGAGTTCCAGTCCACGCAGTTTGAATGGAGGACACCAGGGCTTGCGTTAGGAACGGAATGGTCCCACATGGTTTGGCTTTATTAGGGGCTGAAATGACTATTTCAACGTATCACGTGCTGTGGCGCTGTGGCCAAGAGCCTGTGGCTTCGGAGGCAAACACCGAGTTTCTCCCATGCTCCCACTGACTTACTTTAGGACCTCTCCAAGGCTCAATTTCCTTATGCCTAGAGTGGGGTTGTCATATAAGGTCATCACAACATTGTTATGAAGCTTAAATGTAATACTGTTCATAAAACGGCAGAGTAACATGCGCACACTAACGGCTCAGTATACAGAAGCAACCCTTCATTTGAACTTCAGGTCTGATCCGAGGTGAAGGATGATGGAATATCCTCACCTAGTCTTCCTAGTCTTTTTTTTTTTTTTTGTATGCAGTGAAACAAGTATTTTGGAGGTTTCAAATTTTGAGAATCTATTCCAAAAATTTCAAAATAACTTCTACGGTTCCTACCAACATGCTATATATACCATTATCAGCATTGTATCTTGTATCTTAAAGGACATGCTGTTTTACACTCTTACTTAAATTATGGGTTATATACAATTAATTATAGTGACCACTGGGAATGAGTTACAATTGTTTTTCCAACTAAAGTATGTTGCCGTTAGTTAACATGTAAGAAAAAATTTTTATTCTCCAAAGGTAAGCCCCAAACTCATTATACTATATTCATCTCAATGTGAGTTTTCAAAACATGCAAAGAGCACAACCTGACAAAAACCTCTTCTGAGATACCCAAATAGATGTGCATGAAGATTTTACCAAATACAATATATCCAGATGTACTCTTCCCGTTAAATTCCGTTAAGTTTCCCATGAAAGGTTGGTGACGTAGCATGGGCCATGAAATAAAACCAAATCAAATCTATCTTAATATAACTCAAAAGGTCTTTGCAATTTGCATTGCTTTTTCAGGAAGATAAAAAATGCATATTGCTTCTTTTATGTGTTCTTAGCTATATATCTATTTTTGAAAAGCTCTCATGTAATTTCTAAGTTTAGGAAGTACTTCCTTTTTACTGTGCCGTCTGGGCTACAGTCCGTCTCTGATAACATTTGGATCCCCACTCCAAGGAACCTTTATAGACTGACTCCCAGCAGGAGGATAACCTTCCCCTAACCTCTTCTGTGCTTGTGAACGGTACGAGATGACCACTCTCTTCCTGTCTACAGCGTCCACATAGATTTAAAATATTTCAAAATTCCCAGGACACCTGGGTGGCTTAGTTGGTTAAGCGTCTGCCTTCAGTTCAGGTCATGATCCCAGGATCCCGGGATCAAGTCCCGCTTTGGGCTCCTTGCTCAGCGGGGAGCCTACTTCTCCATCTCCCTCTGCCTGCTGCTCCCCCTGCTTGTGCTCTCTTTCTCTCCCTGACAAATAAATAAAATCTTAAAGTAAAATATTTTAAAATTCCCTTGACTTGGTGGTAGGAAAAAAGCAACCTTTCTAGAGTTTCAGCATCTTTTGATTAAAACGATCTCTTGCTAGGCAAAGGAGGTAAAGGAAGAAATTCATTTCTTTTTGCCTAAGGCAGAACACTGTGAGGAGAGAAGACAAAAAGAAGAGGCAGTAGGAGTTCGTAGTGGAATAAGGTTAAAAACAGTGGTGCACCTACAGACACAAACTTTGAAATCATTTATCTGAGTTCATGACCAGATTACTTTTTATTTTCCACTCATTAATATCAGATTTTAGAAGTATGGATCACAGAGAGATAAAAAAAAATTGGTAGAAGGGGAGCTCTTCAAGCAATATATTCAAAATTTCAAACAGAAACAACCCAAGTGAAATAACATAGCACTGGAATCTGGGGTTTAGGAAGGAACTCATTAGTCACCAGTCAGCAGTTCTTAATTAATTACGAAGCTAACATACAGATCTGGTAAAGAAAGGATGTGTGGTGGGCCCTCAGTCTTCCAAGAATCCAATCCATCTTCTCATTTAAAACTTTCCTAATAATTACCTTCTCAGGGCACTGAGAGACTTCCTGAGACACTCGGGGGACACTGAGCTGTATACTTGCTGGACATTGCTTTTTAAATGTCTCATGTTTGTGCACCGAGAATTTCCAACAATGCTGTAAATGACCTGAGGGCAGGAACTGTCTTCTCTTAACATTTTAGCACGATGCTAGGGCTACTTAATATGTATTTCTACAACTGAACTCAACTGCCTTCATTCTGATGTACCTGTCCAGAAATAACATCTGAGAAGACTGAGGGTAAGAAGAAATCATGACCAGTACTGGACAGAGGAAGCAGTCCTGCCAATGTTGGGAGGTCTGGCTGGAGCTCTGGTAGGATCTTGGACTATTCTTTTAAGCAGTATAGCACTATTTTCTTAACCTGGACTTCTGTAGCTGAACTACTGGATGAGAGACTAATAGAGATGCCCTGCCGTTATGATTACACATTCAGACCGAATCTGGGCTGAAATTAAAATATTTGCCCAGTTGTATGGCCTGGGCACTGATCAAACAGAAAAAAGTAGGTCTCTGAACTTCCCTTGCTATGTGTCACAACAACCTTTTAACTGGTGGACGACAAACGGGCCATAAATGTCCCCCGGTAGGACCAGGCTGCTGGGGTCACTCAAAGAACTTGGGGCAAGAGCTCTAACATAATTGAAAAGATTTTAACACTGGTACAGTGTTAGCAAAGGGTAAGATCTGAATACCAACTTGGCCTATAAGAAATATCTTTGAGTCATAAATATGTTAATTTTACTCAAAAGTTATTCTTATCTGATAGTGCAGGACTGCATACACAGCTGGCAGAAAAGAAAGAAATTTAAGAAAGGGAAAGGGAAAAAAGGAAAGGGGAAAGGGAAGGAAGAAAGAAATTAAAAAAAACAAACAAACAGAAATTTCCACCAAAGCTATCAATAAAATATGTCTTTTTATTCCACTCCTGATCATACTTCTAACTCAACATTTTTTGGGGGAGTCATTCTTTTTTTTTTTTTTTTTAAGATTGTATTTATTTGAGAGAGAGAGAGAAAGAGAGAGAGCTTGAGAGACTCGCAGAGGGAAAGGGAGAAGTGGGCTCCCGGCTGAGCAAGGAGACGGATGCCAGGGGCGGACGGTGCTGGATCCCAGGACCCTGGGATCATGACCTGAGCCAAAGGCAGAGACACTCAATTGACTGAGCCACCCAGGTGCCCCTGCGGGAGTAATTCTATATAAGTCCTGGCCTCTCCACAATAACTTTAGTTCATTTTGCAATGAAGAGCCCAAATCATGCTGTGTTCCCTGCTTTATTCAATCAATGAAGCAGAAAGGCCAAGAAAAGACCAAACTACCGTCTTGGTTTTACAGAGGAGGAGAGTGCTATTTTTTTGTTCACAGTGCGATTCCCTGTGACGGGCAACAGCAGGGACAATCCCACCTAGGAGCCGGAGGCCCCTCTGGACTCAGATGCCACTTGTGACATGCCACGTCCTGGAGAGCAGGCCAGCAGGGAGAGCTGACATAATCCTCATACGAAGTGTGAGTACTTGGCTGAACATCAGAATCATCTAGGGAACTTTAAAAAATGCTCAAGTCTACATCCCACCCTTGGAGACTCTGACTTAATTGGCCCTGGAGGTGGCCAAGGTTTTTAAATCCGCCCGCCATACCCCCTGCCAGTGGTCTCATATACAGCCCGAGTTGAGGAACACTAGTGGAAACCATGGTCTCTCCAGGAGTAGGAGGCATATAACCATCCACAGGGGGCAGAAAGAAACTATCAAAACCTTTGGGCTCCATCTTAAAACAAAACAAAACAAAACAAAACAAAACAAAAACCAAGCTACTAAGTTTGACTGTATTTACTTTACGGAATCACGATGGCACGCGGACGTCTCACAGGCCCCTGTGTGGTATCCAGGAGCCCTGCGGAGCCCCTACCCCTCTGTTCACTCTCAGTGTGCTGCTATATATCTCCATTAATGCGTCCCTAGTTAGGTAATTTACAGATTCTATTATCTGAAAGATTAGAATCCTGACAACACTTCATAAGGAGGAGGGGGATAATCAGGAAATATTTTGAGCCACCAGAGGCTTCCTAATTATGTGACGGCAAACTACTTAGAACACCGTCTAACTTAAGGATGAGCTGCACATTTTTCTTGTACAAAACGACAAGTGTTCCATATACACTGACCTTCCTTTTGTCAGGACAAGGGGCTGAAGGAGCAGCCTATGTGGCTGACACTTTTGTACAAATAAACATATTTAATCTCTCTCTTCAAGGTCAAAGAGCATTTTAACAGTGAACGAGAGTAAGCGCTAGGAAATGTGCGCTGTGCAAAGTGCATTTTGGAAATGGGTATTTGGAAATGTTTTCAGTGTGATGGGATTCTGCTGTTCAAGCCAATGTAAGGTGAGACACTAGAAAAAGACCATGTTATGTATAAATTTTATAAAGCTGGGGAAAAGTATTTTGGAGAAAAGAGTTTCAATGAGGTTTTTTAAAGTCATTTGTTAAAAATGAATAAATGTGACACAACAACCTTCCATTAGTTTGAAAGAACAGCTGACGGATACCTACGAAGATGGGAATTTATTAGCAAAATTTCAGTAAGAAATCTTTTCATAGGTGGTCAGTGGGACTGAAAATGAGCGCTATGATTTAGAAGGCACAACCAATGATACAGTTTCATTTACAGCCACACAGCTTCTATGGTGTCTTTTTATTTATGAGACATTAAAATTAAGTCATGAATTAAGCCGAATTTAGAACCAGACTATCGAATCGCTGTTGCAGAATGAATCAAATTTTTTTAAAAAATCATTAAATGTTTTATATCAAAGAGGATGCAAAAATTGTATCAAGTATGATGTCAATAAAAACCAAAATAATTTTTATCAATTGGGGGCATGATCAAGAAAGTTTGGGCCATACTCTTGTCTGGTAGACGACCATTCAGCCAGCCACTCCAAAATCAGAGAAGTGCAGTGCGGAGAGAAGCAGCTTGCATTCCTGCCATAGACAATGGTTACCCTGGGTTGGTCATGTGCAAGAAGAAAGCGAGGGAAAAATTAGGAATACTGTCCTTCAGAGTGAGCTGTGAAGAAACTTCTGGAACTCTGCTAAAATAGGTTTGGAGATCAAGCAGCCAGTATACATTTCACCAGTTCAGTGAACCTGGGGAGCCTCATTTTTGATCGTCCCAGTGTCTTATACTACGGCTTTTTATGAGGATGCTTAAGAGATACTGTTAACAAAAGCCAATCATATTTTGGTTAAAAACAACTGTAACTTCTCAGCAATCTATCAGTAAAATCAACTTCCACTAATGCAATAAAAAATCACCAGTCTTCCAATTGATAGTATGTTCTGATACCAGATCTACAGTGGGCAGCCACTGGGAAGTGGAAAAATTATTAATTAGTAGCAGTGAATTATAAAAAGCCTCTGCTAAATATAGTGCACCGGGAAACTATGAGACAGTGTTCTGAAACCCAGAAGACACCCACTTTCAATGTGTTAGAATTATCTGTTTCACACTCCATGTATTACTTGGTTAAGTTGCTAGAATCACTAACCATCTCGACCCTAATATTATGGGGCCTATAAAGATGCTCATGTGATCTAAGGAAAACTTGTTATACAGAAATCACATCTTACACGATCACAGAAATATCATTTATGCTTTTGGGAAATCTTACCCTTAAAAAGCCAATCTTTAAGGAAATGGATTAGCTATCAGCAACAATTCTTCATGAACATTTCGATGTACTCATATACCTCCCCTCCGGTTTCCTTATCAGTGTCAAGGTCTCGTGTGACCTAAACTAGTTGTATGCAACTGCGGTCCCCAGCTCGCCTCTCCGAATGCATTAACCGGCAGAAGAGTCCTCCCCTGGCTCGGGGTCACGTGCTTCCCTCGCCTGAGGTGCCTCTGCTCTGGGTAACCGAGGATATAGCACATGTAGGTCAAAGACATCCTTTGCAGAAACTTAAACCCATCCCACACCCCAGGCAGCATTTAGAGCACTCCCCTCCCCACACACCCCTGCTTATTTTTCAATATGGGACGCAAAAATTTGAATTTTTAAAAAAGATGTTTTTATTTATTTTTAGAGACAGAGAGCGCATGTGCGAACGGTGGTGGGGGTGGGGGAAGGTACAAAGGGAGGAGGAGACACCTCAAATAGACTCTGTGCTGGGCTCGGACCCCGACGTGGGCATAGATTCATCCCAGGACCCAAGATCGTGACCTGAGCTAGAGTCAGGAGCTGGTTGCTTAACCTGAGTACCCTGGCGCCCCACAAAAACTTGAACTTTAGGGGCACCTGAGTAGCTCAGTCAATTAAGTGTCTGCCTCCGGCTCAGGTCGTGATCTCAGGGTCCTGGGATGGAGCCCCACATCAGGCTCTCTGCTCAGTTGGGAGTCTGCTTCTCCCTCTTCCCCTGCCCATGCTTCCTCAAATAAATACAATCTTTAAAAAAACAAACAAACAAACAAACAAAAAAAAACCTTGAACTTTAATAAGACAAAAATCTCATGCTTCTTAATGTTCTCTATGCAGTGCCCATTCCACACAACTGTCCTACTCATTTTACTGAAAGTGTCTTTTGTTCCCTGCTGACTAATTCAGGGTGCAGAGGGGCTGGAAAAGGAACTAAGTAAATCTAGGCTAGGGTTCACCTACCAAAACATCTTATTTTCCCTTAAATGCACAGGTCCAACAGCAAAGCCCTTGCACTCCAATCATTCACAAGACTTACCTGGTTGAATGTTACGATACAGACTAACTATCGAGCTCTGTAGAACTAAGCACATTACCCTGGGTGTTGTGTGAGGGGTTGGGGAGAAGCGCCCCTGTGAGAGGACTTGGCACATGATGCCTGGAGTCCAAGAATGTGGTACCGACACGTGCTGTCTCATTAGGTGAGAAACTGTAGCATCCATAAAGTTAATGTGGAAATACACAATTAGAAAATCTCCGAACACATAATCCCAGTGTACCCAGGCTAGGATAACAGGTATCACTTGTCCCTCTCCTTGTTAAGGTTAAAAGCATTCACATTTCCCTACTTTCTCTACTATTCCTCCTCTGACATAATCCCTCCCATCACGCACAAGTGTGAGGTGTGAACTAGTCTATTTAATATCTCATTGCCTACTTCGTGCACAGCGCCGTGACAGGTACTCAGGAGGCACACAGAGGCTAACGTTAGAGAGACAATTATGAAGGCAAATAAGAAAAGGCAGGCACCTGGAGAGGGGCAAAGACGTGTTCCGTGAAAAGGGAGCTCCCAAATGTGAATGGCAGGAAAGCACGCAGGTCCTCTGCGAGCTGGGTGGCATGTCCCACACGGAAGGATGCTGAGGGAGCACAGTCACCCTGGACACTTGTCAGATTATTCAAGGCACAAGGCCCTAAGCCAGCCGGGGCAATGGGAACTGATCCCCAGCCCCAACGTGCTCCTGGCCAGGCACACAGGGTCCACGCTCAGGAAGGCATGGCTCGGCCAGGGCAGGCCTGCAGGAAGGCACCAATTGTACCAGCCCATGATATGTCTCTTCTTTGCTTCTGAGTAGCATTTACAGCCCAATGTAGCCACACATTTTAACAGTTAATTATATACTGTCTTGGGCAGTTGTTGCTGTATTTTATACTTTAACTATCATCTGCCTAGGTATACTTCCCTTGAGGGGTAGCCCTGTGTCTCTCCCCTGGGTGGTTTGATTCCCTAAGGGGGCCCCCTTAATCAGGTTGGAGTGTCTACACTCCTGGTACCCATCTGAATCCGAGTACAAAGTAAACAACCAGTGCGCTGGTACCCAGCCACTTTGGGCTGACAATTCCCCAGGGCATGTGGTACGAACTGTTTGTGGTCTTCTGGAGTTTTCTGGTTCATACTTTACTATGCTTAGCCACGGATAGACATGAAACCATTCCTGAAAAGATAAATGTATATCCTGGGCTTCACATGTAGTGTCTATTTCCTCAGACGCTCCTGCTGAAGAAAAACTGGACAGCGAGCTTTCCTGATGTACCTATATGGTATATTCTATATTGTATAGAATTACATGATGTCTTTGAACAGACATCCACACTGGTTTTGGAGGGCAGGGAGGCACGAAACCCATGCCCTCTTTAGGCAGCGAGTTTGGTCAAATATGCACCCATTTTCAGTCCTGCATTCTATTACTAGGCAGGCAGTTTGCTCAACAAGGCAAACTGCAAACGTTTTCTGTAAATCCTACAGTTGCCACTCTTTCTTTTGTAGCAAGAGGCTCTGTGCAAGGGGAGACTGATCCAATAGTTCAAGTATGAAAGACTTGGCTGTTGTAGGAAAAATAACTTTCTTCCAACATCGAGGCAAAGACAGTTTCCAAAATTCCTAGAGTCTGATAAAATTAAAACCACATGGCAAGTGGTGTTGAGGTTTGTTTTTTTTTCCCTTTAACATAGAAAGAAATATTTTAAAATATGTAATAATATATTTAGAACTTTGGTAATGGTTATCAATGAATCATATCAGGTTTTTTTTAAGATTTTATTTTTTAATTTGACAGACAGAGATCACAAGTAGGCAGAAAGGCAGGCAGAGAGAGAAGAGGAAGCAGGTTCCCTGCTGAGCAGGGAGCCAGAGGAAGGGCTCGATCCCAGGACCCTGAGATCATGACCTGAGCTGAAGGCAGAGGCTTTAACCCACTGAGCCACCCAGGCGTCCCCGAATCGTGTTAAGTTTTTGAAAGTGAGTGTCAAAATTCTCACGGTGTTAAAACTGAAAACAAGTAATAATACTTGAATGAGGATGACCTAGGGTCACACTACAACCCTCCCTTTATTGTACTGGTCCACTGCTGAACCAGTGAGAGCAGTGTGAGGTCTTGGTCTTGGGCTGTAAATGCACAGCAGGTGAGCTCTGATGGAGGGAGCTCAGGTCTATTGTTCTCTACTTCTTCATCTTGGCTTCCCCGTAGTTTACCACCATTTCAGGACCCACTGGCTATTGAGATATTACGATATAACTTAGGAACTGTTAAATAAAAGTGGCATGTTGCCTTTTTTAATCCATTTGTTTATGGTTTGTGATTTTCAGCACATACGATTTCATACCTTTAGGCCAACTACAATTAAGACGCCATAGCTTGGGTGATTTTTTTAAATTAAGAAAATTCAAAGAATTTTTTAAAAATTTGAACTGTTCTTTCAAGTGCACTATGATTCCATCTATTTCTTTTTTTTTTTTTCTTGAAACAGAACGCTGTGGAGACCTCTGTTATTAGCCCCATTAATGCACCACATTCGGCAATTCTGGTTGATTTTAGAAAGAGTTGCAAACCTTACTCTGAGAACAAAGCCTGGTCCACATTTGTCAAAAATGTCCCGAGGCAACCTGACTGCTGGCTTGAATGCATACAGGATAAGGAGACAGCTGTGGGTCTTGAAAAAGTAGTGTCTTCTGAGATTCAGTACGAGAACAGCTTTGGAATGGCCCAAAACCCAAGCCCACCCTCCAATCTGCCTTTTTCTTTTCTTTCTTTCTTTCTTTCTTTTTTTTTTAAATCCAGGAGGGGAATGGGAATAATGAAGATCTACTTTCAGGTCCTCAGACTGAGTTTTAAGAGAATGACATGGGCAAGTTCTGTCACAGTATTGGTTACTGGAGTTTCCAACTTCTGAATGCTCAGAGAACTCATTATTGGGTAATATGATTCTTTTTTCCCTTGTGGAGTGAAGAGGAAACTCTACTGAAAACAAAAACAGAAAACATGTTTACACACTCGTTATTAAGTCTTCAGACTAGCAGCAGCTAGTGAGGAGATAAAAGTCTAATCTTTTAAATCTAATGATTTTAAAACTGGGATAGGAACAGAACTTTCACAGTGCCATTTTGAACTAAAGTAGAGGAAAATTTTTTTTATAGTATAGAATTACATAATACCACAGAAAGGACGGGAAAATGGTCATTTCTGAGCACTTACTGTTGTGCTAGGCATGTAAAGTGTTACACGGTTTATAATAAAGTACGCACTTGGTTATTACAACTGCAGAAGGTAGGTATTATTCTTAGCCGCATTTATTGGGGGCTGGAGCGGAGACTGTCATTTAACTTGCCCAAAATCACTCAAGCTTGTAAGTGGCAGACTCCAGATTCAACCTGGCAAGGGCCCAGAATGGCTGCATCACAACAATACATTACCAATGGAGACATGAGCGAAAGTTATGTCTAATAATTTAGATAAAGAAACTGCAGTTGGTAATTCTAGGTTATTGGTATAGTGGGAATGTTTCCAAAAGTCAGAGCAAAGTAGGCTTCCTGAGAGGATGATTTTAAGGTATTAAGAAACAAAAGAAACAAAGAAAAAGCCACCCTGAGATCTGAACATTCAGTATTAAAAATTCACGGCCCCAATAACCAACCTAAGCAAGTGGTAACTGTGGTCGAAGATGAGGAATTAGATGGAATCCATCGGCTGCACTAAGAATTAGGCCTGGAAACCTCTTTCTGTATTTTCCCTTTAGTTACCCTAATTTCATGACCTGCACGATCAGAGGTCCCCTGGATCTGTCAAAACTGTGAATCCCAAGAAAATCCAAGACCCTTTCAGGTGAGTCCATGACTAAACTACTTTGCCAAATGCTTGAAGTTAGCGGGGTAGGAAAGTGGCAGTCTTTTTTTTTTTTTTTTTTTTTTTTTTTAAAGATTTGCAGGGGGAGCAGCAGAGGGACAGGGAGAAACAGACTCTCCGCTGAGCAGGGAGCCAGACTCTGGGCTCAATCCCAGGACTCTGGGATCACCATCTGAGCCCAAGGCAGACGTTGAACTGACTGAGCCACCCAGGCGCCCCAGGATTTCTTTTTTCTTAACAGTGAGTTTCTGTATCTAAAAAATGTGGATATGCTCAGGAAGATTTCTGTTTAGGCAAGGTTGGTCTGTCTGAAACAATGTTTCATTTCTTTTTTTTTTAATTGTACACCAAACTTATAGGCAGAAAATCCAAGCTAGGTTCAATGGGGAAAAAAAAATCTTTTTGTTCTCTTTTCCATAATAACTAGTAATGGCAGAGGGTCCTAGAGTGATGTCTCTCAAGTAAGGCCGGAACTCAACAGAGGTTCTCAACCTACAAGACAGCAAGGATGAGAGTACTCATCAAGCCATCCTGAAATACTAAAGACAAACTATAAGAGGTTTAAATTCAGTGAACTTGAGAAAAGAACTAGTTGTAAGTCCTATATCTATTAAGTCTATAACTAAAATCACAAGTGGAATTTATGTTTATAGAACAGACCGTGGACAGTATTTACCTTAACAATGTAAAAATACTACTAGAACATATCACATATTGAAAGGTAGGTGGAGAGGTAGGATACAAATGTGTTCTAATTTCCTAAAATCTTTGATGGTCATGAGCAAATAGATGAAGTCTATATTAAACATACAGTTTTTAAAACTCAAATGATTTCAAAATTATGTTTTCTATAATCTTCTACTTTTTAACTGTACAAGGAGCCATTAGGAACTAATTTCTCTAGTTAAGAAATACAACCTGAAGATTGTTACTTCTTTTCAGTGTCTTCTTAAATTCTTTCTCCTAGTTCTTAGTTCAAGTAAAATTGAGTTATAGTTATATTTATAATATATTATTTATAATATTTATATACAAAGACATAGTAAGTTCATCAGTGTTTCTCTTTATCCAGTTGGAATGGTGTTCACCAGATGCTGACTACTGTTTCTCAGGGATGGGATACTGAATGACTGTGAAGTTGTTTCTTCATAATGACTGACTAAAAGAAAAAAAGGCAGTTTGTCATTCTTTCAAAAAAATAAAGTTGTTGTTCTACAAAAAGCATCAAAATAGGGGCGCCTGGGTGGCTCAGTGGGTTGAGACCTCTGCCTTTGGCTCAGGTCATGATCCCAGAGTCCTGGGATCGAGTCCCGCATCGGGCTCTCTGCTCAGCAGGGAGCCTGCCTCCCTCTCTCTCTCTGTCTGTCTCTCTGCCTACTTGTGATCTCTGTCAAATAAATAAATAAAGTCTTTTTTTTAAAAAAAGCATCAAAATGATACCTAAATATATCAAGCAGCAGAAGAAGATGTCAGAAATATGTACTGGAATTAAAAGGAAGACTGGAAAATAGTAAAATACCATTTTTATTTTAAAAATCTCTATACATAAAATAAATCCCCAAAAGAAATAGAGCAAAATATTAAGGGTGATTATACCCAGTGGAATAGTGGGTGACTTTAATTTTTAAATTGACATTTAGCAGCATTTTCTGATTTGTCTACAAAGAACAGCACTGCTTATGCAATTTAATATAAATAAATGCACACATTCAAAATAGAACCCTGACAATTTTTACTGGGGTACAGCTGAGATTTTTTAATGGAAATTCTGAAGAGAAGATGATTTCTGGACAGCATTTGTGACTCTAAGGAGAAAAAAAAATCCAACTGTGAAAGAATGCTTTAATTTCCGAGAGCTAGTGGTGGGCTGTGGGCTAAACTTTAATGGCACCCGCTTTGGTGTTCCTACTGGCTGGGTCGGATACTGCTTTTTTCCTTCCCTTGTTGCTCTAGAGCTTCCGTTTCTGGTTCTCAGGTTTTTTTCTCCATCGTTTCCTCAGGCCTCGTGCTGGACAGCACTATGTTATTAACAGGTAAATAATCAAAGTTCTCTCCGAACCTTGTTACCCCCAACTAGAAGTCAGACCTGATTCATCAAGACCGTAAGACCTTATCAAAAGTCTTGATTTTTACAGTAACATGAGAAGAAGAGCATTCAAACACTGATTTACTACAGGCAATCCCTTTATCGGGGATTAAAATAATTAACAGATTAATAGGATCGTGTCTGAGGGGACTGAAATGTACCCTCTGTAAATCATTATGTCTCTCGACTGTATCCATTGGGACCAGGAGTTACCAGGTATCTGAAGTCCTGACCGAGCGTACTGGAGAAAGAAAGGTGAAGAATCTGACAGTTCCAAATTATAGCCTTCATACTCAGGCAGGCCAAACTCCGCTCAGGACTTCTCATTTGATTTTATTTTAAATACAGGTTTCCCAGGGCGCCTGGGTGGTTCAGTCGGTTAAGGACATCTGCCTTCGTTTGGCTCAGATCATGATCTCAGGCTCCTAGGATGGAGCCCCCAAGTCAGGCTCTCTGCCCAGCGCCGGGGGCCTGCTACTCCCTCTCCCTTTGCCCCTGCCTGCTGCATCTCATGCACCCTCTCTTTCTCTCCCTCTCCCTCTCTAGTAAATAAATAAAATCTTAAAAAAATAAATAAATAAAACAAAACAAAAAAACCATAAATACAGGTTTCCCAGAAAAGGTCATCCCGAATTTTCCAGCATGTGCTGTCATATATTTGTTGAAATCATCCGAGGACCATCAGGGACAGCAGGGGACTCCTGTGACACCTCGCCGGGAATGTCACTTGTCCCATAGCCTCGGCGAGGCTCCCTGAACTGGAGAGATCCAGAAGGGCAGGGACATACTGTTTATGGTGAGAGCGGCCTGTGCTTGACTTGGAAGAAACATCTGATGAAGATTCCGGTGTGGCATACTTTCCTATTCAAAAAATTACCTTACTTAGTGGGTTAAAAGCCTGAGTGTTACCCTCCCCTTTGTGATGAGGTAAGCGTGCTGACAAAGACACAAGAACTATGTATTTAATTAGAACATGAACCAAAAGATGCCTTCCCTGATACATTAGCATTCCTGTGCTCGGTTCATGATGACAGAGGGCTTTGTTTTTTCACACTGCTGAGATTTCTGAGAAGGCCAAGTTCAACTTTTGACTGTCTGTTTTATTTTCTTCACCGGCAACGGGAGAGTATAACCTTTCCAAATGACTCAGTGATTCATCTTTAATTCATTTTTCCTGTCTGGGAACCTGGAAGTTTTTCTCAGCAAACGCCCCAGAAGCACATGTTTCATTTTTTAAAGAAAATGTTACAGTTCTTTCTCTACTGCTTTGGATGCATAGTACACTCAGTAAATAGTTGACTGAATAATGATTTAGGAAAGAGTACACAGTCTGCTGAATATAACGGAATCCATGTACATCTAAACAGAGCATTTCCGTCCATGTCGGGAGGTACCAGTTATCATCGGTTCTCACCCTTGGGTTGGGTGCTTGGTGCACGGGTGTGGGTTTTATCACGTTTTATAACATATATGTTATGGACGGTCTTATGTCTGAATTGAGTACTTTAAAACAAACAACCCCAAAATGAAGGGGTGAACAATCAGCCTTCCACCATTAATGTCAGAGCCCAGGTCATGTGCACGGGCCAGTCTTGGTGGGGGGCGGGGTTGGTGAGAGAGAGAGACGCTTTGCTCAGGATCCTTGAGTTGGGAGTGGCAGATCCTGTATGTCTGAACCTAAGGTCACAACTCAGACTCTTTCCTTCCCTTCAGGGACAGCCCTGGAAAGAGAGAGGGGAGCTAGGCGGCAGGCAAAGAAAGCAGGTGGTTATAGCTGCTTTTGAGCACTACCAAAGGAGTATCCACGGTACTCCGGGGATCGTACATGGGCGGAAGGACTGTCACTCCGTCTGCAGTCACCGCTGAGCCCCATCCCCTTGCTCTGGCACTTGCAGACATTATTATGCCTCATGCTTTCATGTTTTTAAGACTCAGCCTTGCCTAAATGGGTCGAAGCGCGCACGCACACACATAAAGAATTTTCAATATTTTCTGCCCCCTATGGGAGTTTATGCTGACCCACAGAAGAAAAAAATCTTTGTATGCATAATACATATATTTGAGAACCTTTCTTAACTGCTTTGTGAGGGATTGGCATTAAAAATAGACATTGGAAGCATTTAAATAAAAAATTATCCAGCACCTCACACGGGAGTCAAATTTTGCACTGACATTTCCTGCAAGGGCAAATGGGAGGGAAAAAGCCCAAAGCTTTCAGCATATACTTAAAACAGCATGGCCACAGAGAAATGATTGGCAATGGAACAATCATCGTTCTGCAATTTTCACATAATAAATTGGGGAAAATCACTGCAATTTGGTATAAATGTTCCTGTCAGGTATATCTCTTAGAGTCAGCATTACATTTTATTCTAATGTTCTTTTTCCCCTCCTTGCCTCTGCCTTGGTTGCATTCTAGAATTTTTACTTAAAAGGAATCTATGATAATCATTATAATGTTGTTTGTTTTAGGTTTACCAAGGGCTGTACCTAATCATTAATAATTAATTAAACACATAAATAAAATGAGTGAGTAAAACCAACCATATATAAATTATGCCAGCTTTTTAAAAGCTACAGTTTGACGCTGGAAAACGTCCTCTGACACAAGACCTTCAATACAGGAGTGACCGACTAGGGCACTGCCCTTAACAGGCAGATTTTATTTTTAAAAAACAAGAAGACACTGAGTCAAGGAATTCTACTCTTGTTTAAGGTTGGCTAGTGCCCACTATTGCCCCAAACCATGACTTCACAGTTATGTTATTCAGGAAGCTCTGCAAGATATACACAAAATCCTTAAAAATGAGAATAGCCCTTTTACTCATCATCAGGTGTATAGCATAGAAATCATTTACTATTTGACCTGGGAGTTTCATCTTCAATAAATCAAACTCCCCTAAGGGAACTTCTATCCACAAGAAAAGATAATAGGTTAAACTCCTTGACTATCTTTCCACCCAACCCCCCCACCTCCCCGACAGATGCCACTGCAATTCAACAAGGAGCTCTAAAACCCCAGCCCCTTCCTGGTCTCCCTCAGTTTAAACCTGAACTCTACTTAGGGAGGCATGGTAGTACCTTCTGCTAACCTTGAACTGGGGCAGGAGCTACAGTTCAGACTCCAGTGCTCTAAACATGGCAAGCAAGGCTGGACTGAAACAGCAAATGACCTCCCTCTGTCTGGCCTGATCAACCCTGACAGCAGAGTGTGAGCAGAAGGGCACAAACTCAACAAACAACATTCCTCGGCTCAGCAAATGGATCCGTTTTTCATCCAAACCAGTTCAGACATGCTATTGGGTGGAATGTAGGAAGACATTCAATTAATATTTGGGGACAGAGAACAATCTTGTTTTGAGGAAAGAGAACTTTCTTAATGGTGACTTCTATTTGCTACGTTTGGGTGGTGTTTTGTTCAAGACTGCTTATAGAGAGAGAAAAGTGGAATGATCTATACCATCATGCTTGCAGCAGGCTTTCTCAGGCTGGGAATGCTGGCATACCGAGATATTTGCTGGGTTCTCCAAAGGCTGCTGACCCTGAGGCCTTGGGATTTTCTCGGTCTCAGCAGGACAGCCCCAGTGCTGCCGAGGGGACTGCTAGGTGTATGGCCCAACCAAGCAGAGCTGGCCTTCATGCTCCTGGGACATACTGATGAGTACTTGCATCTTTTGCAAGGCTCCTACAGATATGTATACCCTCAGCCAGGCTCCTAGAATTCTACAGGTAACTTCCATGCAAAGATATCCACTATTAGAGGCACCCCTGGCCCATGATTCCAATAAAGGCAATGCCAAAAGCATGAAAGAGAATACCAATTTCAGGTTCCTGGGACACCTTGTTCTGTAGCAGGTCACTGTGTACAACTGGCCCCCTTAAGCCTTCATTGGGCAGAACACAATGAAAAGCACCAAGGGCTTCACCTCTAAAATAATGACTCCAGGGAAGCTTGGGTAGCTCAGTCTGTTAAGCATATGACTCTTGATTTCGACTCCGGTCATGATCTCAGAGTCCTGAGATCAAGCCCCCCACGTCAGGCTCCCCAGTAGGTTCTAGGCATGGAGGCGGCTTAAGATTCTCTCTCTCCCTCTTCCTAGCCTTGCTTGGGCGAGAAAATGCTCTCTCACTCTAAAATAAATAAACAAACAAAAAAATTAAACTAAATTTAACAAAGACTCCATTCCTGGACAAGAGGATAAGACCAAGGCACCCTGGAAGAGGTAATGAAGGGATGCCTCTCATCTTCCTCACCACCCGTCTGCTCTTCCCCCATTAAGAAAAAGTCCAGCACCCCCCACCCCAAAAAAAAAATCCATTCAACTGACTGAAGGAATATTTACATTATTCTTTCCATTATTTTCACAGGGACATATGTGTTTTAACCAGAGACAAATACTTATTAGGAATTATACAAGCCATCAGAATCAATTCCAATGGGAAAATCTCAGGTTTCAGCGGCTGAAGTGTAGGGTGCATCCCTAATATTCTGAAAATCACAAACTGTAGGAAGACAGTAAACACAGAAGGTTAAGAGTTTGAATTTTCAATAAACCACCTGCTCTCCAGGTGCCCTCAAGCAAACCTTTTAATACCCCGAACCTGCCTCTTTTTGAATATACAGGATAAAATTAGAAATCTTTTTAAAAATTCTTTGACCCACCTCACCATGAAACTACAGGGACTGAGAGACTCTATATGAGAGAGTTTCCAAACTGAAGTGTTACTCTAAACACAGCTGTTTTTTTTTTTTAGCATTTTAGGACTGACTGGTTGGGAATCAAAAACTCAAAAATTGAAAGATTTTTTAAATAACTCATTTTTGCATTAGTTCTGGGTTCTGCTTGTCGGAAAATCCAGAATGCATTTCCCTTTCCCCTAGTCAAGTCTACCTCTTCTTATAAGAAACCAGTGGCGCATGTCAGAAACAGTTGTGGAATCTAGGCTGAAGCCAGGCCTTCCTTTTTTAAACAACATTCTCTGGTGGTGAGCTTTTTCAGTGTATTATTTCATTATAAACTTGAGAGGGAATCGTAGAAATTCCTTACAATCCATCTGGCCTCAGGAAGAGATGTAGGTCAAATTGGTAAATACACAGAAAACATCAGAAACCTACTGAGTTTCTTTGTGGACATCATTGTACAAAGTTGTTTCCTCTGAGCAGAGTTGTGTGTCCTCACATGAACCCCTCCTCCCCAAAGTCACTGAAGGAAAATAATTCCAAGATCACCGCATAATTACAGCTCGTGGCAGTCCTTCCCTCCCGCCCCTTTACAATCAGAAAGAGGATCTTACTTGTCCAGAAACACTGAAGGAAGCAAATAAGCTTACTGCTCACAGGTTTTAGGCAATCTGTAATGGATCAACAGCGAAAGATGTGAGAGGTCACGGAGGAGAAATGCAGCAGAGTAAAGTACATGTCTCTTTTAACCTAAATACAAAGAAGAGGCTCTCGCCTTGGTGAATTCTCCGGTGGACAACAGGATCCTTAGAGCCTAATATAAATAACATTTTTATAATGCTTCACCGTGAGCAAAGCACTTTCACATACATTTTTTTTCACGTGCTCCTCGACCACAATTTGGTGAGTAAGTCAGGGCAAAGAGTAGGAGCATATACTACAGAGAAGACGGAGGCCCAGGCACTTGGCTGGGGCCGGGGATCTGGGCGGGGCTTCTCTTACCAGCACCCAGGGCTCCGCCCCCCTTGGCAAGGACCGGCCTCTGACTTCAAGGAACCCTGGACTCCTTCAACCTGCCTGAAACTGTGGTGGCTGAGACACCACCAAGGCTGCCTAGGGACTGAGGCGGTTTTTCCCTTACTAGGATAATCCTTCCCTGAGCAAATCCATGCCCTGAGACTCCGACTGCCAGGAGTCAGCTCAGCCTGCACGGCGGTGGGTCAGTCATGTCTAGAAACATCCCTTATTTGTTCACGAAAGTCCTGCAAATATTTTGGCAAATAAATTCAGAAAGCCGGAAACGCTAATTATCAGGCAGAGACAAACCCAGAGTAATAACATCAACAACAAAGTGCCTTTTCAACGCTGCTATTCAATGCGCCTTCCTGTTGCCAGTGCCACGAAAAACACGCAGGGGACGGCCTGGAGGAGATGGAAGAGGAAATGACTCCTTTCGAGACCACGTCCTGTGGGCAGACGGTGGCCCTACCGTTTGCTACAGCAGATATCAGAAAGGAAGGGTGGGCAGTATAATTTTCAGCGAGGGAAAAAAAAAAAAAGATTTGAAAAATGGAGTTCCTTAAGAACATTGTGAAGGTGGGGCACTTACAAGTCTCCAGCGGACGAACTTTTTCATTTTCGGGTTGGGAATGAAGCGAGCGGCAGATGGGGATCTGGGGCCGCTGGTTGCAAAGGACTGGGACTAGCGGGTCCTTTAAGGAGGCGGACGCCCGTCTCGGTCCTGCCCGTACGGTTGTGCGTTGTGCACCTTGCGCGGAGGGGCACGCAGTGGGGTCAGCCTGAGGCCCGAGATCCCGCCGGCCTTCTGCTCCCCCAGCTGCGCGCCTCGGTCAGCCAGGGCGAAGTGCCTTTTTGCAACTGGATGCCTGTCTGCCTTGGCCCTGAGGCACTGCACGTGCCAGCTGGTGCCCTGAGCCCAGATAAAGGTCTGCCGAGGTCCGGGGCTGGCCCTCCAAACCCACGCTGTTCTGTGGGACGTCCCGGATCGGAGCACTGGCCACGCAGGGCTGCACGCAAACTCCCTGCGGGCCTTCCTGCTCCACTTTCTCCAGTGGGGGCCGTGAGGGGGGCTGCACCTGCCTCTGTGTCCTCAGGGCTGCTGTGAAGCCAGCCAGAATCTCATCAGACCTGGTGCTTCAACATGTCCAGAAAGCCTGCCACCAAGCGTTCCTTCTGTGACCACCACAGTCTTCCTCTTCCTTCAGGTTCACAGTCAAGGAAGGAATCAAGCCTCTGAGGGCACCTAGGTGCTCAGGGACAAAGGACCACAGGCCCACTTTAACAGGACAGTTTCCATTTCCCAAGCAGATCACACAGTCCCATGTGTCTCAATTCCAACCCCCGGGGCACACCTTCAGGTCACTTTGCCACAGCGTTGTGGGGCAATTCTCTCGAGTGGCCCCACTGCTGGTTTCTCTGAGGCAGCAAATCAAACCCCAGACAGGCTGCTGGGATACGGATTCCTGGCCAACCGCAGAAAAGCTGGCAGCTCGATACCTCTCCCAGAATCGGCTGGGCCAGGGCAAGGCCAGAACGATCGGTCTCACGGCCCTTCCGAGATGACAATTAATTAGTGTGTGGGAACAAGTGGCAGCCGGTCTGGAGAGCTGAGCCTCTGCCCTCCTGAGGGCTGTGCTGCTGGCGCCTCGGCAGGGACAGTGTCTGCATCAGGAGCTGCACCGGGACGGCTTTTACCCCTCCTCCCCTTGAGACAGTGGAGAGGGGCGCCGGGGCCCGAAGGCCTTGCAAAGACATCTTTGTTGGGGAAAAAGGAAGAGGAAAGAATACTGGTAACATTAAAACATCCAACCCAGAACCAGAGAGGAATATCCAGCAGCGAAATGCAGTGATATGTTAGAGAACACGCCATTCTAGAGCTAATAAAGGGGAAAAAGGACAAATGTTTCATTGAGAAGCGCCTCAGAGCATGGCATGAAGAAGAATGTGTGGTGACAGGAATCCGGTCCCATTGAGGAAAATGTGCGCTCAGTGACAACATCCTCAGCAGGCTTTATCAGGCACTCGTACCGAGCGCGTTGCTCAACATGCTGTGAATGAGAACGCATGAGTCACAGGGTAGCACCCCCCTGACTCGAGCTGACAGCAAAGGACATCGCTTATTTAACTGCAGGAGAAGATGACTGATGACTCCCAAGGGCTTTCCAGAAAGGAACGTAATATCTCATGCAGGGATGGGTGAATTAAAACCTGACTCCCAAAACAAACATCCTGAAACTATTTAAAAAAAAAAAAAAAAAAGAGAGAATTATTTAGAAATAACGGATCATTTTTTATGGAAGATTTTTACATGCTTCTTAGAGTACCATGATTCCCAAGTTGCAGGCAAAGCCTTGATACTGGGGTGGGAGTTCAATCAGCAGCCAGGGAGAGGCTAAAACAGACTTTAGTTTAACGGGGACCCAGTGGATTCCCTACCTGCCAGTTTTTCCTTTTTCCTCTCCCAGCCAAACTGAGCTACAACGGTCCTCCTCACTGGCTTGTCAACCTGCTCCCCCGACCCCTCCGTGCCCACCCTCTTAGGATTTACCTCCACTGAGGCTGTGCTGGTCGAACTATCAAATCCACTGGGCCCTTTTCAGGTCTTCTCATGTGTTTTTTGTTTTTTTGTTTTTTTTTTTTCCAGTATGTGCTCCTACTTACAACTCTGTCTGAAACTGTGTTCTTCTGTAGTTTTCTGATACTATTTTCTCCTTTTTTATAACACCAGTAGCTCCTAACCGGCAGTGAAGCTTGTCACCGGAGTCCCAGGTTAGTACTCCCAAATGCCTACTGGACACTCTACCTGATGTCTGCAGGCACGTTCCATCCCAGAATATTCCGGACACACCCCTCATCTGCTTTCCCCAAAGCTGGTCTTCCTCTTGTCTGTCAGAGTTAATGGTGCCCCATTTACCGCGTCACCTCAGCCAGAAACTGGACACCTCGGCCCCTCCCTGCCTCCTGCATCCCCTACTTCTAATCAGTCATGAAGTATTATTCAGTCTACGCTTATCCATCTGTCCAAGTGCTTCCCTCCTCCCCAGTCTCCACTTCCACGGTCTTGGGTCCAGAGCTCATTCTCTCCTTCTTGGACCACAGCAACAGCTTCTAAACCCATCTTCCTGTATTTAGGAAGCACTCTTCTGAGTCTGTTTCCCCAACCTCCTATCAGAACACAAACCCAGTCACCCCTGCTCACCTGCTTAAAATCCCCAGTGGTCTCCCACTTTCTACAGGACAACGGATTTCCTATATGAACCCCACAGAACTTCCTGGTCTCTCCCCCCCCCACTCTGTGACTTTCATCTTGGCCAAGAGGGCCCGCCTTTGAGCTCCCCAAGACTACACAGCCTAATACCGCCATGCTTTCTCTCCCTCTCTCCAGGTTCTCTCTGCCTTGTATGCCACTGGCCCCTTCTTCAAAAATGTGACTTGTCCTTCACGATCCAACTCTAAGGCCTCCTTTACTCTGAGGACTTTTCTGACCCTCTCCCTGGCCATTTCTAAGCGGTGGGTCCTGCCTCTTTACCCTTGGAGCAAATGTGCATCTCCATCCCCTTGTTTGTGGCACACAGGGTCTAGGTGTGCCCCTGCAACAGAGATGACCACCTTTCCCTTCTGGACCTTCCCGCCCGCCCCCTCACTCCCAAGGAAAGTGCTTGGCATCCTGTAGTGATCAATGAATGAAAGAAACAGAAGATGTCACTTATTCCTACACCTTCACAGGTATGTGTCACTTCATGGCCTTTCATTCCATGCAAACCAGTGTGTGGGGTGTTTGGGAATCACACGTACACATTTATTTCACCCAACAAGGGCATTTCTAAGATGGGGAAAGGGGGAGCAAAGTTGTACAGCTTGCCTAAAATCTGAGAGGTAAAAGTTCAGAGACTCAGGTTTTCAGATATCAGTCCTGTTTTCCCCTCAGGGATGAATAAAAAGTTTCTATAATAAAACCTCCCTCAAAACAGGATGCATATTGTGTAGGTCATGGCCCTTCCCCCCACCCACAATTTTAATTGTTCAATGATAAGTCTTCCGATGTGCATCATTAATTAAGTATACTGGGTCTTTCTGTATGAGGAGCCAAGATCTGTGGTTCCCTAAGAAAGTGGACTGGACTGAGGTCATTCTTATCCTTACAGGGGTCACTGTAAAAAACCCAAATTTGGTGGGACAGGTAGAGGACATCAAGTCAATTAATATCATTGTTCTGATTGTTCTGCTTTTGTTTTTGACCTCCAAGCGTTATGTACCTCCTGCTGTAGTAACTATGTTCCTGTGTGTTCTCTGCTGTCAGTCTCCAACTTGACAACCATGTTTACAGCCCTGGCCCACCCAGGAGGTCAGTAGAAATGCTAGTAGAAGCATCTTGAGGGGAGTTTGCCCTGCCTACATTAATCGTGGCCTTATTTCTGCTCGCTCTACTTACGCTCTACTCTGGGACTCCTCCGCTCCATGCAACGCATGCCCCTCTAATTCAACTGGCTTCTCCCCTTCAACATATTGTTTCGGGGGAAGGTTATTTTTTTTGGCTTCACAGGCCTTCTCTTCTAGCTCTGGGTGAAAATCAGCAAAGATTCCTGTTCTTATCAACCGAGTGCTTAAGTAAACAGAGCAGGTGCCAGAGTCAATAGGATATGGAAAATGCGATTTTGCTGAAGATTACTTGTAATGGGGCTCCGCTGCCGACCTAGAAGCAGGAGTTCATGCTGTGGAAGGAGAAAGGGCCAGAACTCTTAACAAGGGGACAGGGCTTGCCTGCTCCACAGTGGACAGACACGGCCCATGTTTTTGTGTCACTGGACAGTGGCCTCCTTGCGTGGGAAGAACGCTCTTGTTTGTGTATGTCCCGCCCTCCCCGCCACGGATCCCCAGGGTCCACTGTGCCCCCACACCACTGCGTGCATGGAAGGCAGGGCCTCCTGTGCCCAAACTAGGCTCGAGGCACATGTGCTTCGGCAGAGTGGCCAGGAGAGGGGACAGAGAGCCCGGGCAGCTGCGGTTTGCCAACCCTCCTGCCCCGCGAGGCCTGGGAGCCCCACACCCGCTGAACCACATGCACTGCTCCGGGCCCTCACCCCGTCCACCGCCCGCAGGAACCCCATAATCGCCTCTTCCGGCCCTCGCTGCAATGTGAACCTATTCCCCCTTTCCGGGGGTACGTGTGTCCTCGCACGGGGGTTGTGAGAAGGCTCCTTGCAATGGGCTCTTCCACTTTTCTTCTACCTTTTTTTTTTTAAGGGAGAGAGAGATGGGCAGGAGGGGTGGAGGGAGAGAGAGAATCTTAAGCAGGCTCCATGCCCAGCACAGAGCCCAAGGCCAGGGCTCGATCTCTTGACCTTGACATCATGACCTGAGCTGAAATCAAGAGTCAGACGCTTCACTGCCTGAGCCTCTCGGGTGCCCCACCGCTCCCTGTTCTTTGTCCTTCCAAACACGGCCCTGCGGCTCAGGCAGCTCAATAGCTGAGGAGGAAACCTCGGTTTCATATTTTCAGTCATACTCCTGGCCTTGTCTTGACGACTTATACTTTCCCTAAGGAGCGGAAACACCGGGACTCAGACCCTCGTTAGTGCTTTGATGGGAAGGCAGAGGCGACAGCATCTTCGTTCTCCCAGTGGGGAAAGCGACAGGAAAGGCTGAGCAGCTAATACTGTGGCCGTGAGAACTAAGGCTCTGGAAACAGCGGCTCCTGGAGCCCCCCACCTTCCAGCAGGCAGAGGTCAAGCAACCTGCCAGCAGGCCGGATATTTTCCCGTTTCTCTTTCTCTAAACACTGATGAAGTTTTAATAGAGGAAAAGAGGGAGGTGAAAGCGTGTGAGATTGTTAACAATCAAACTATGCCGAAAGAAAGAAAACGTCTAGAAGAGTATACTAGGTGTCGTTTTTGTGCTTCACGGCATTTCCACCCAGAAACCGAAAATTTGTCAGTAGCCGTCAGAACGCAGATGCGAGCTGGGGTTACACTTCTCTGTGGCTGTCGGAGCGTATCTGAAACTTTGTAGCTCCCTCTCTGAAAATAAGGGCAGAAGCAGTTCTCTCAAAGGGATGCTGTGAGTATAACAGGAAATAATGGACATAAACGGTATGAACGGGGCCCAGCAGAGGCAGATGGTTAACAAGGTTTGTTGTTGTGTTGTTGATAGCACCGGACGCACAGCAGATCCGGACTTTGGTAACTGTGAGCATGACATTTTATGTGTAGAACCATTTGCCACAAGAGCTATCCATGGAAACCAGTCTCTTGACCAAGAACCTGACAGTCTTTCTGACAGTACAGATGGACCCCTAGAGCCACAGTAAGTCTAGATTTTGCATCAAGCCTGAGGAAATCCTGATCGAGTGGCCGTTTGAAAAACGGACCCATGACACGCGCGCCGGTCCGTCACAGACACAGACATGCTGGGTATAATCCAGAGCAGCACACAGCAGCCACTCCTGAGTGCCCTAGTATTCCATTAAATTTCAATTTAAGATCTTTGTGAAATTACGATCAAAACACCAAAGACACTCCTTCATTAGAAAAAAGCAATTACCTTATATCTACCCTGTCCCATTTCTAAGACTCTTTCCACTATTACATAAACCACCTTAATGAATTCTGGAGTGCCTCCAGGCAAGAGGACAGAGTTGCTAAAAATCTGTTGATAGGATAATGACAAGTAATTGCTACAGGAAAAAAAAAAAATGAGTTAGGGGTTCAAATGACTTCTGAACCTAAATTAGAAGAATCTCTTTCTGACTTTTATCCTGCAACCCAAACTGCAACCCCAATACAGGGTCACTATTTCATATGGGTCACACGATTCCCTTGCATCCTGTATATATTTATTACTCTAAAATGGAGACCCGCAAGTATCCAGTATAGGGGATTACTGAGTTGGCATCTGGGAAAGTATTCAGCTAGGATCTTTAGCCCAGAGATTCATGTATTTAAAGGACTATTAGAGAATATGCCTAACCAGCACTGTCTCATGAGAAATAAGAATGGATCAATCTCGAAGTTAGACGCCATGCAAATGATGGCCCCCACTTACTACTTAGGAATTTTAAGTCTCATCAGCTTCAACGCTTGCCATGGAAACTGTCAGGGTCCGTTCAAAAGAAACGCAATCAGGGAGGCTTGGTCATGGGGCCAGACTGAAGTTTGAAGCGTCAGTGATGTCCATGCTTGGGGAATGATCTGTTTGCTCACTGCTTCGACTTTGCTTTGTTCACGGGTACTCTTTCCTCCTACGTGGCCCCCTGAAGCCAGAAACAAATAAGCAAGAAGGAAAACATCTGATTTTTCTCTGCCCTGGACGGTCCTACTCATTCATGAACAAATATCTGAATGCCTTTTAAGGATATGAAGCCAAGGCAAGAACGGTTCCCCTCTATCTATACTAGACCGTAAAATCACACGATCCGAGTTCTTTTGGAGCCGTGTGCATAATCCAACCCGCAGGGACACATTTCTAGGCTGGCAGGTTTGCAGGTCATGGTATGGATCCTGCTTTTTCTGTTAGGACCGTGTTAATTATAATAGGTAAGATTTGCTCACTTAGAAATTTAGTATTCTGTGTGGAACAGATAAGCTTAACAAAAATCTATTTCTTTTTTTTTAAAGCCCTATATTTTCAAAGAACGAATAACCAGCCTATCTGGGAAACAGACACTTCAAAAACAGGAAAAGACAATGTTTGCTAAAGCTCTGCAAACAGTTTACTGGTTACCATCTCTGGCCTAGAAATGACTTCAATGACATAGTATGAAAGGATGATTGTACACCTGTCTCAGCCCAAAAGAAACAACACAGACTTGTATCCCAAGAATGGTCAGATGGCATCTTAGTGAAGAAATTCATCTGAAAATGTAAATGGAAATACAGGAGGGAAATAAGAAGAGATATGGAAACTGATATAACGGGAGGGGGAAGAAATATTAAGCTTAAGAAAGCAAAAGTAATCATGGAAGGTACAAATAAAAGCATAGAGAATGTTGTTAAAGGCTAATGAACAGGTTTTCTGGTTAAAAAAAACTCCCTGTCATAAAATATAAAAATCAATAAAACTGAACTAAAGCATCTGTAACCTTTTGGCTGAGATGTAATAAGCTAACGTTTAAAGATTTTATTTACTGACAGAGATCACAAGCAGTCAGAGAGGCAGGTGGGGGCTGCAGGGCGCGGGGAGCAGGCTCCCTGCTGAGCAGAGAGCCCAATGTTGGGCTCAAGCCCAGGACCCTGAGATCATGACCTGGACCGAAGGCAGAGGCTTTAACCCACTGAGCCACCCAGGCACCCCATAAGCTAACTTTTACATTAGAGCCAAAGGATGACTTTCCAGGCTTATATTTTGATGATGCTGGTATACCTCTAAAAAACTAGCTCATCATCTTACCTTTTGTGTCCCCTTTCTGGGTGAAATGGAGTCTATTTTGTATGCAAGCACAGAATGTGTCTATCATTAGAATAAAAATCCCATAATTAAACATGCAGGGAAAAGATCTGATTACCATAGCAAGAAAACAAATCCCATCCCTGGTAATGTTGATCTACTGAAACATTTAAGGGCAAAGATACTGAGATTTAATTTCCTAGGGAAAGTCAGTTCTACTAGCTACCAATAAAAATGCAGTAAAGTGAACTCTGAAGAGAAGTCTTCCGTCATTTGCTATAAATGTCATGACTGGCTAAGACGTAAGAACTAAAAATAAGAAAAAAAAGTGAACCAATCAGGTGCATCTACTGATATTTTATAATTTATTAAACATGTAAAAACATTTAATTCAGTTCTTATATTTAACACACGCTTTGGTCCAAATATGCATAAGTAAACCTTCTTGTCAAAGGAATGAGAAAAATAACACAAGCTATCACTGAATTCTGGCATAGGTCCTGGCTCATGAGTTTTGCTTACCAAATATTTGTTGAATGAATAAATAATCTAAATATGATTTGTATTTGCTTTGTATTTTGGCATGAAAAGTGCCAGCTTTTCAATGAAAGGCATTTCTGGGCCTACTCAAGTATTTTCATTCTTTCAGTGGTGTGGGCAGAGCCTGGGATTTACACATACAGTTTACCCTATAACTGAACCTCCAGCTGTGGAGGAACCGAAGGGCTGTCTACATTCTTAGTTTTGTGACTTTGGACTCAGCTTTTGCCTACGACAAGTGCTCTAGCCCAGAGGAGGGGAGAAGAACATTTTATATGCAGATGACGGGCACGTTGCATACAGAAAGAACTGGAGGATTTACAAACACATATATTTTCGTAGGAAGGAATGTGTTTGTGTGTGTGTATGTGTGTGCATAAACCGCTAGTAACAAGTAATTAACCGGATTAGCACAATCTTTCAACAAACTGGAAACCAGGATTTTTTCTGGACTAAGTGAATACTATCAGTCTTCCATACACAAATAATTTACAGTTGGCGGCATGTGACATCTAAGTGATTATTTTCTGACAGAGGACACCTTAACCCTAGACTGTGACTTCAATGATATCCTAAGATCAGAAATACGAATGAAACTCTTTCAACATGATAATGGCAGAGAAAGGAAAGGTCAAAGAAAGACGATCAAAATTAAGATGACTATTGCACTACTGGGCCATAATGATCTGTGCACCCAAATGTTTACAGCAGCAATGTCCACAGTAGCCAAATTATGAGAAGAACCTAGATGTCCATCAACAGATGGGTGGATAAAGAAAATGTGGTATGTGTGTGTGTGTATATATATATATCTATATATATATATATAATGCGATGACGCAGATGGAACTAGAGGGTATTACGCTTAGCAAAAAAAGTCAATCAGAGAAAGACAACTATCATATGATCTCCCTGATATGAGGAAGTGGAGATGCAACATGGGGGGTTTGGGGGCGTAAGAAAAGAATAAATGAAACAAGATGGGATCAGGAGGGAGACAAACCATAAGAGACTCTTAATCTCACAAAACAAACTGAGGGTGGCCGGGGGGAGGGTGGTAGGGAGAGGGGGGTGGGGTTATAGTCACTGGGGAGGGTATGTGCTATGGTGAGTGCTGTGAAGTGTGTAAACCTGGCGATTCACAGACCTGTACCCCTGGGGCTAATAATACATTATATGTTTATAAAAAAATTTTTAAAAATTATATAATAAAAAATAATGTGATTTTTAAAGAAAAAAAATTAAGATGATGTCTTTCCATAAGCACTTTAAAATCATTTTTATGATATACACTCCGTACTTTCTAAATGGGTCTGCTCAGCAGGCAATTAAAATTATTCCTGGAGTACTCAGACTGTATAGCAATTAAGCCTTTGTTATGTTTTCATTATTTTACCTTGAAAACCAGTAACATGGAATAAACAAGGGATTTAAACATGGCCTCTTGGGGCGCCTGGGTGGCTCAGTGGGTTAAAGCCCCTGCTTTCAGCTCAGGTCCTGGGATCGAGCCCCGCATCGGGCTCTCTGCTCAGCAAGGAGCCTGCTTTCCTTCCTCTCTCTCTGCCTGCCTCTCTGCCTACCTGTGATCTCTGTCAAATAAATTAAAAAAAAAATTTTTTTTAAACATGGCCTCTTAGGCAACAGCTCTTTGATGCATTTGTTTAGGTTAAAAGGTTATTTTGCAAAGAGGGTGGAAATAATCTGGCCATCAAGAAGTGTCAGTACCGTCTTGGTGGTCCACACCTCTTCCATACTTGCTTGGACTCCACGCCCTTCCCTCCACCACCAGGCGACACGGAGCACCGGCCTTCTTGGTGATGTGATCGCTGCCACTTCCAAAACCACAGAAAAGCTGAGGCGTTGAGCAGGGCGGCTAGACAAGGCAGAAGTACGGGAAGTTCAGACCCTTCCAGGTTCAAGTGGGGTGGAAAACCCAAACATGGAATCGGCTGGGTTCTCTTCATCGCAGTGGGTGCTTTTCTTTACCAAACACGGAATTCTCTGTTGTGAAATTCAATCACTTTCAACAGGCATCTAGAACTTGACCTGTATCTCTTAGCTTCATCAGATTAGTGGCATACAGTTCCCTGAAATAACCATTTTTTTCCCACAATATCACACTGCTTATCTAGATCTTCGTTTAACCTGCAGGGACCCTGATGCTAGGTGGTACACACCGTGTTCCAATCCAAAGGGCTGGGAGCAAAGAAGAAATGGAGGGGCCTATCTAAATTCCTGTCCTGGACGTTAGTGCCCGGTAATGATAAAAGGAAAGACCTCTATGCTTTTTTTTAAAAGGTCATTTTATTTTCTGATGTTTAACTTAATGAAAAAAAATTTTATAGGTAAGGCATGTTGAAAAAGCAATAAAGTTTTTTTTCAATTTTGAATTTCGGTGACATGTTTCAGATGGCATTAGACTTCTTTTTTATTTCCTTACAAACTCCCCCAAAGCTTTTTTAAACAGAGCTGTCAGCTCTGTTTGTTCCACTGTCTGATTTACAAAGAGCCCACGGATGAGAACAAGTACCAAGTCGGGAAAGTTGTTGCCACATTTCCATGAAAATCCTACTTTTGAACGGATGAGCAGGAATCTACGCTTCCTGCTCTCTGTTCACCCTGATTCCGGCAAGAGGCGCACGGGAGCAACAGAGATGTTGGGGGGAGGGACAGTATTCAGCTCTGGTCCACTCATGCGGCTCGGCCCTGGGCCCAAGAGTTGTGAGGGGTCTGTGTATCATTACTCCAGCACTGGGACTCTCCTTCCCACGTGACCTGGGAGCCACTGCCACGCCATATGCAGCCTACCCCGCCTGAGGACCCTTGCTCCAAGTCCGTAGGAATGGAGAGAGGAAAGAAGCGAGGCCGTCGCCTCAGCCATGTGCAGTGACTGTTTCTGCCTTCTTTTCACCACCCAACCAAAGGCTGGTGTCCCTGCTTCCTCATTCCCTACTCCCCTCTCTCAATCTCTCAGTGGGCAGCCGGCATGGCTCTCCGAGAGATCTCCACAGGCCTACCTGTGAGCTAGTCTCAGTCTCCACCCTCCTCTCTAGTATCTGACACCACTAGTCACCCCTTCCTTTCCGAAACTGCTGGCTGGCTCTCTGCCTACCCCTCTAGGCATGCCTTCTCTCCCTGCGTGGCCACGTCCTCCACCTTGGCTGACCCCATGCCCAGTCCAGCGCTGCTCTGCCCACCCTTGACCATCTTGGTCAATTCTGAACTGAGCTATCGTGTGAATGGAGGTAAAGCAGGATTCTCACTTCTCCAGCCCATTCCCTCTGCCGAAGTCTAGGGCCGACCCTGTAATGGCCCATTAAACCTGGTGAGGGCTGGGAGGACCCAAAGTCCATTAACCTGGCTTCCCGATTTTCCTGTTTCTGATACTACCATTCCGTTTTTATGCTTGGGTACCCTCATAACACCTATCAATCTCAGCTTCTTGGAATTGTTCCTCCTCCTTTCCCCGACACACCAAGCACAGGAGCAGAGCTCTGCCTTTTCCTTCCCAAACGGTCTGTGTGTGTGGACACCCCTGGTTTCGCATCGCCCGGGTGAGTACCCTCACCTGCTAAAAACCAACTCTTAGAAGACATGTTCTCCAGTCCCCATTTGAACACAAGGCCTCTCTACTCACCATGACTATTCTGTAACACAACCGTGACATTTCATATTCCTGATGCATAATAACAAAACGAAATCCAGAAACTAGAGCTAATGAGGGTATAAACAGTCCATTCAAGAGAGTTAAACTAATCACTCCTTGTTTTTTGTTTTTTTTTTTTTAAGATTTTATTTATTTATTTGACAGACAGAGATCACAAATAGACAGAGAGGCAGGCAGAGAGAGAGGAAGGGAAGCAGCCTCCCTGCAGAGCAGAGAGCCCGATGTGGGGCTCGATCCCAGGACCCTGGGATCATGACCTGAGCTGAAGACAGAGGCTTTAACCCCCTGAGCCACCCAGGTGCCCCTAATCTCGTCCTTAATACGTCTGTTTGTTTTGCTCTCCCTACAGAAGGTAGATGTGAATTAACAATAAATTGAATAATTTCATTAAGTCAATCCCACACTTTGATCCGTTCCTGTGCTTGGCTACATTGTATATAATAAAAAGCAAATGAAGTTCACTAAGCCATCAGAATGCAACCTGAAAACATGATTTCAAAATCACCTCCGTTGCTATCATTCGAAATCTTTGCCTTAAAGAAGCAAGGGTTGCCTTTTAACCTCAACTCGAAGCCTTGGTGACCAGAAGTTCCACAGTTAGAACAACATTCGAAAAGTTCAAGAAAATTAACTCCATTCAGGATATTCATGTGTTTACAGATTTGGGCACTTTTCCAATGGAAGGCCAAGTTTTTAAATATTTTAAAGGCCCATCAGGCAGGCACCAGCCATACAGACACAATGAATATGAGGCCTTCTGGGTAGGATGAACAGTGACCGCATGAACCTACCCAGCAGCTGTTCTGGGTCTTTAAAGAGTGAGGCTCTCATGGGCCCTTGGCAAGCCACTGGTGAGCTAGCAAAATTATAACTTTTTATGCTGGATTTATTGATGTATGGAGCAGTAGGAAAAAAAGAAAAAGAAAAAGAAAAAAAATCCCTAAATCAATTAATTTATCCTATTAGGAGAGTTGGAAGAGGAATGATTCAGTTAAGCGTGGTTGCATGCAAAAAAATTCGAAAGAGGCTAACTTGCTATTCTTCCATAATTAACAGAAGCCATAACACATTCCTAGACTGAGGTTTCATATCCTGGCCGGCCAGGGGCAGAATCGGCATCTGTAAGAAGCATAGCCCACAGGCCCTCAGTGCCCGCAGGCCAGTCATGGCAGGGTTAGTTCAGGCAAAGGGGTGATTAGGGAGTGAAGGGAACTCTGCTGGTCCGGGGATTCCAAGTGCTCTCTCCATCCCCTTGTTCCAACAGCCCCCCTCTTTGGCTGGTTTCTCTGTCAGTGGACAAGGGAGGCAGCTCATATAGGTTATCACGAACGTGGCCAATGACCTGGAGAAGCAGGTATTACTCTGCCCGATTTACATACAAGGAAACAAGTTTGGGAGAAGGCAAGTAATGTGGCCAACATCATGGAGGTTGGTCCGACTCTAGAGACTACCTTGTCACTGCCAGGGGAGACACTATGTTGACTGGCCCCCAGGGGGTACAGTCTGGTTGCTGCAGTGACTGTGGGATGCAACGGGCATCCAGTGGATGGAGACCGGAACTGACTCGTGTTCTGTGACACGGACAGTCCTCACTCCGGGAAGAACTGGTCTGCTCCACAGGCAACAGCACCCCTTCAAGAACACCACACCATGATGCTCCTGGAGTCTGATGCCAAGAGTGTTGTCAATAGTATGAGGTGGCAGGCAGGTGGCCAGAAACTTCCAGCAACACCGGTGCCTAAGTGAACGTCCATGACTCTTTTCTTAATAGTGTTTACTCATAGTGTTTACTATGGAGCCAACAAAAGGTGGACCCATTTAAAGACTTCACTAAATACTTAAGGATAAAAGGGAAATAAACACCGGTTGAAACATGAAACTCAACCGTACAGCTTCTCCAATCCCAGCTTCTGGGTTTGACGGGCTCCTCACTGGCGCGACGGCTCAGAAACGCCACAGGAAGTCAGCGCTCAGGAAACTGTCGTTCCTGTGTGGGAAAGCTTCAGTGTGCCCCTCGTGGCCACCCCTTGTCCCTTCTCCCCTGCTCCCTACACACATCACATCACAGCAACCGTGGCCCTGTGCCTCCCTTTCAGCAGGTCCAGCCAATGGGGGCCCCCGGCAGGAGACGTCCACGTGAAGTTACCACAGGCAAGACGGACTCCAAACTGAAGTCCGTGGCTCTGCTGAAGGTAACAAACGTTATTAGACGTTATGAGGTCTGCAGACTTCCGTGTGAGGCAGAAGAATGGCCCCCAAAGACAGCCACGTCCTACTCCCAGACCCTGTGATTACGTTACCACATATGGCAGAGGAAGGCTGACCACAAACAAGGGAGATTATCCTGGATTATGTGGGCCTACTGCAATTACAAGTGTCCTGAAAAGTGGAAGAGGGAGACAGAGGAGGTCTCCCTGAGATGGACCTAAGTCACTGCTGCTGCCTGTGAAGGTAGAAGGGGCTACACACCAAGAATTGCCAGATGGCCTCCAGAAGCTGGAAAGAGCGAGAGAACAGATTCCCCCCAAAGCCTCCAGAAAGGAAAGGAGCCCTGTTGGCACATCAGACTGATTTGTCAATCAGTGGGTTGATTTGGGCCCATCAGATCTATATCACACTTCTGACTTCTGGGAGTCTTACGCTGATGTAAGCCAGTGGGTTCACGGTACGTCATCAGAGCGGCAGTCGGAAACAAATGCACTCTTTTCAGGTTCTGGTAACTGTATTCTTCACACGGGCACAGATCGCTGAACTTCCTTGGTGCCTACTACCCATCCCTTTGTAGACAGCCTCGTCAGTCACACGACTCCCCCCATTTTGCCTGTGCCCTTCTTAGAACCCAGAGTCATCTACCCATGCCTTTTCTTCTGCTAAAAAAAAAAAAAATGAATCCTTTTTGACTCATTGCTCCAAATGGAGCCAAATTTACTGAAACCCAGAACTCGTCTACAGCCGTCGGTCACCTATTCATTTATTTCTTTTAACAAAGAGCGCACTTTGCTATTCTCCATTTTTTTCTCTACCTCAAAGGCCACTAGGTCAACCAGCAAGTCAAGAGTCAGCCCAAAATGAGGACACCTGGCACACCCTTTTTTAGAATATTATTTCAAGAAACTGCCTGTAATTTATAATAATATAAGAATAAAACAGTCCTTCTCCAGTTCTTACCATTTTTTGTGAAGCTACTAAGCTTTATACATAAGAAAGCTATTTGCTTCATATAATCTGTGGCCTTAAACTTCAGAAACTTTCGGGCTACAATCAGATGTCAGCCTTGGTTAGAAAAGTGTTATTTCAGGGTAACCCAATTAGACACTGTAAATACTAAGCAGCTAAGTCCTTGGAGCTGTATGTGTAGAAGGCAGCATTGCCAACCACGAAGAACAGGAAGATGGGAGTGGTCAATGGGCGGGGGGGGGGGGGTGCCATGGGAACAGAGCCTGACCACAAGGCACCCAGAGTTCTAGGCCTAGCTCTGCCAGTCCCTGGCTCCGTGTCCTTTGGCAAGTCAACTTTTCCTCTGGACCTCAGCTTTTTCCTATCCTTAGTAAAGGAAACGAGATCACTTTAAATAACCCTCCAGCCCTCATGTTCTGTGGGTCTAGAAAATACTGAGTTGGAAAGTGCTACAACATGCTAATCAAAAGTTAGGAAAGGATGGGCGCCTGGGTGGCTTAGTGTGTTAAGCCTCTGCCTTCAGCTCAGGTCATGATCCCAGGGTCCTGGGATCGAGTCTCGCATCGGGCTCTCTGCTCAGCAGGGAGCCTGCTTCCCCCTCTCTCTCTGCCTGTCTCTCTGCCTACTTGTGATCTCTCTCTGTGTCCAAAAAAAAAAAGTTAGGGAAGGTTAATTATAACTAGCCTTAGCAATGGTCACTCATTAATTCTTTCAGTCAATAGTTACTAAAGACAACTCTGTGCCCGGTACTATTTTTGGTGCTGGGAATAAAATGACAATTAAGATACTTATCCTTTCCCTTGAAGGACTTAATTATTTTGAAGAGAAATAGATATTAAATTGTTAAAGCTGGCATATTAGAAGTTAACATGGGCTTCACTGGGGACAGAGACATGAGTGTTTGATTCTAATACTCCTGGAAAGAGAGGGAATAATCAGGCTTGATAAATTCTGCTTTACGATAATTATTTACCCGTAGCCCATAAAACAAAGTAGGACAGTTGGTTAAAAACAAAAACAAAGGCAAATCATCACAGCCAAACGATTAGCGGCAATATCCTGATTGCTCTGGCTAAGCAAATTATCAAATTATCAGCTGTATATATTAACTGCATCCTTGGACAAAATAATCCAACCACAAGTGCTTCTCCAGAAATTTCACACAGTAGCTTCTTGGTTGTGTACAGCAAATGAGTTATAAATGGAATAAAGAAATAAAAAGTGAGTGTTCTAAAATATAAATTAATCATCACTCTTTTGAATTAAGAATGAATTTAAGCTCAGAAATTAAAGGATACATAACATAGTCAATATTTTGTCTATATTAAAAAAAAACTTTTACAATAGAAGCATTAAGGTTGTCTTTTTTATTAAAAGAGAGTACTGGTCCAGAATTTATTATTTTTCTAAAGTAAACGAATATAGGGTCTTTGAGGAAATCTATTCCTGCTTTGCATCTCAAACTGAGAATTAAAATGTCTTCACATTAGATTTTAAAACAGGAATGTACCAGTTGGAAACGGAGCTCCTTTGGGAAGGCAGAGTGTGCTCTGAACATCCTTTCTCTACATCTCGGCTGTGTAGCCATCAACCTTTATCTTCATGTCCAGACCCCACTTCAAGGTCCACCTAGCCCCAAACCCACCTTTTCTGTGAAACCTTGTCTGAGCATCCCAGCACCCCAGGACCCAGATGCTCAGACAGCAGTGACTGTCTCTGCCACTCATTTGGGCCTCTCGATAAGCAAGGGCTTTTTGTGTTGCTGGTTAAACTACTCATTTGTATTCCTTCAACGAAACTGAAAATTTCTGAGATGCCAACACGAGATTCCAAAATTCTTTGCATCATAAATAGTGTTGCCTTTTTCTAAACTACTTCCAATTTATGTTATTTTGCTCTTTGTAAACCATGTATAATCCTCCTTGAATCAAGGCCAAGTACAAATAAAGAAATAAAGAAACCGTGATAAGGACAAGAAATGCGATATAGGGTCTTAAAACATTATTAATTAAATGACTGAGCTAAAATGTTGCAATCAAATCATCATATATTATGATTATACACTCATCTGAAACAAAGCCCAAAGTGTGTGAGTGGAGAAAAGATAAGGGGAAGAATGGCATCGTTGGACTCAAACCCATGGTGCAAGTTCATCTCCAGGTGGCCCTCAGGAGGACAAAGGCAGTTTTCCTTTGTGAACGTGAGGAAAAGCTACAATACCCGGGTGTGGAAGCACCACATACAAGAGCATACATGGAGGTCATTAATCGTAATTCCAAACTGCAGTCTCCTTTATGAGTTGAAGTTGTATGCCTTTGAGAACTGGCTCATCCAGTCCGTATTATTCCTAAACATGGGTCTTATGGGAGATGACCAGAGACAGATCTGAGAGAATATTCAGGAATAAATAAAGCCTTTCCAATGTCCTATCATCATTAAGCCCCCGCAGAAGGACTCAAGTAGGTGATGAACACAAATCACAAATTATCAATGGGAGCCGTAATTTAGTTTTGTGATGCCAATCTACATAAAATCTCCCAGTCCTCAAGTACAAAATCAGTCCTCTCAGACCTTGATACCAGCAATTTTGTTTCAGGGTGGTCAACAGCCATACGCTGACACAGATGCGATATCGAGAAGCATTAGTGTATCTTATTACATACCTCTGACTTTGCAAATATATATCAGAGCATATATATGAACCTGTCATACCTATGTATATTACCTGATGATAAAAACAGTAGAAAATTATAGGACTAAATCAATTTAATCTCAGGACTGTCCTAAGGTTACAGTTTTCAAAGTAACTCCAAAATCCATCCAAAGCAAATGTTTCTAATGCTCATGGGTCACCTTTTTTTTCCATCTGCAATCGTGTTTTTCAAATAAAAAAATCAACCCTCATTGGAATAAATCAAGCTTTATGAATTACAAATCAGAGGATACCTACTGATTTATAGCAGTTTGATCAAAAGACTTACTTTTAACAAGGAAAGTTTCTTCTTACATGATGACATATCCCCAAATCAGCTTTAAGAATACAGTTTAACTCTTAGAGAAATATGAATGCTAAATATCAGGAGACAAGCTGTATTTACTGACCTAGCCCATATATTTCATATTATAAAACAATATTATTTCCAACTGTCTCCCACTGCCTGTTAGTATTTGATATAAAATTTTATTTCTAAATAAACTAATCATGGAAGCATTCAATCTATCATCATCCTGATAGAAAAAAAACACAAAGAACTGACATTCGGGAGAGGAAATTCAGCTGTATAATTTGTAGAACAAGTCTGATTAAATGAAGTCAGAAAATTGTATTTTCTACTCTTCATGTTAAGTCATTTTCCTTCACAGTGGAAAGAATGGGCCCCAACCCTAAGTGCTTCAGGGAAAAACACTGGAGGACAAATGATAAAATTAACAGGTCACAGTTGCCTGTGTTTATCATAGCATTTCAGGGACATATAAAAATATGTATAAAAGATGATCAGATATATAGGAGTATAATCAATTGGGTCAAGAAGGCTAAATAAGCATAATCAACTTAGGGGGAATTTTGCATTATTCCCTCTTGGAATTCCAATTTAGTTACCTGAACTGTTAAATCATATTTCGTACATATAAACGTAGAGAATAGGGTAGGAATTAAAGCTTACTAAATACTACTTTACTGACATTACTACCTTGCTGAAAAATTCGTAACTTCTCCCAAATTCTTCTAGGATAAGATCCAAACTTCACTGTGCAGACTACAAAATGCTCCTTACTTTGGCTGCTTCCTACCTACGTAATTTTATGAACCTCTACCCCTCCTTAGGCCCAGCATTCACCCTCTCCTGAATGGATCTTACTTTCCCACCTACACTCAAACCCACCACCCCCCTTCCTGGAATGCTCTCCACACATTCCAACACTCATGGGCTGACCTGAAGTCCCCCCCTTTGCCACCAGGGTCTACTCAAGCCACAGAAAACACTGAGAATATTTAGAATTTCTATTTAGATAGCCCCCCAAAATGTATTTTAAATATTTCTATCTATCTAAAGATAGTTCTCTTCTGAGTAGAGACCTGGTAGGAGAGACTTGGTCTCTGAGATCTCTGAATCACCCAAAGTCACAGCTAAAACAGGTAACTGGTCCCCTTCAACACTTGGTTCTTTTCCGTAACTCCTGAAGGTAATGTGCTGGTATGACAGCTTCTAAGGGCAGGATAAAAAATGATCTTCTGGGTCAAGAAGACTGTGAGAGCTTAATCAGCTAATGGAGAATTTTTGAACAGTTTCCTTTGGGGATAGTTTAGTTATGTGAGATTGGCAAACACATATGCTAACATAAAAATGGGGTTAGAGGAAGCAATTTGAAATGTATGTGTAGAACATCAGAGAAAGTCTGATGCCTCCTTTAGGTGACACCTTTCTACCTACCAAAGGCATAGGCTTTACCCAGACTTAGCACCTCAAGCTGCACACTTCAAATGGGCACATTTTACTGAATGTAAATTGTATCTCAAAGTCAAGTTTTAAGAGAATTTTTTAAAGCTTAGTTTTGACCTTCCCTACAACATAGACTATAGGTTATATATGGTGCCTAAGGAAATAAATAGTAGTAGTTAAGACAATTCCGTTTTCTTTTTTCTTGTGATACCATTCTATTTTCTTAAGGCATGACCTGTGGGTTCCCCAGAAGAGGCTGACAGCCCCTTACCCAGAACTAGACTCTTTCTAAATTGTAACCATGACCATCAGGATGATGCTTGGGAACCAGAGATGAGAATAGCCAGCCCAGTGGTGTGCTCAGAAGACATTGGTTAAATGCAAAAATCAGGAAAGTTATTCTCAAAACAGTGAGACTGGTTCAAATTTCTCCTTGCCTTTTTCTTTTTTTTAAAGATTTTTATTTATTTATTTGATAGACAGAGAGACATCACAAGTAGGCAGAGAGGCAGGCAGAGAGAGAGGGGGAAGCAGGCTCCCCGCTGAGCAGAGAGCCCAATGTGGGGCTCAATCCCAGGACCCTGAGATCATGACCTCTGCTGAAGGCAGAGGCTTAAACCACTGAGCCACCCAGACGCCCCTCTCCTTGCTTTTTTCATAAATAGGGCTTTGGGGAGTGGGGGTGCACCTGAGTGGCTCAGTCAGTTAAGTGGACAACTCTTGATTTTGGCTCAGTTCATGATCTGTTATGAGATCGAGCCCCGTGTCGGGCTCCACACTGAACGTGGAGCCTGCTTGGGATTCTCTCTCTCCCTCTCCCTCTGCTCCAAACCCCATCTTATACTCTCACTCTCTCTAAAACAAACAAACGGATGAATGAATGCCTAGGGCTTTGGGGGTTTTCTCTGGTGGGGGTGGTATACTTGGGGAGGGGAGGACTTGTCATGAAATGTGCTGTGGCATGCTGATCCCTTCTGTCTTCTTCAAAGGAAAGGTATGGAAATTCTGCTTCTTGGTAGCTTCCTCTGTCCATAGCCTCATCGTGCTTTGCTCCCAGGTTTTGATGCCATGATCAGTCCCCCAGATGGAGTGATAAAGATGTGTCAGTTGTCCAGAGTATGTTATAAAGTATCATTTGTTTCTGATCTAATAATAGAACTGCAGAACTTTACTATCTGCCTGGACAAATGTGAAACCTATGGTCCTTTAACATCAGAAACCAGTTGTAAGAGAAAAAATACTCATACAAACAATTTGAGATTTCCTAATTATCTGAACCAACAGTGAACTTCCCCAAGGGGTGTGTGTGTGTGTGTGTGTGTGTGTGTGTCTGTGTGTACACACAGGGGCCTATGCAAGGGGCAAGACTGAAAGAGAAATCCCTATCCAAAAGTTTGGATAAAACACTGCTATGCCCTAAATTGTTATCTCATGTAGGCCAAATTTAAAGTTTTATATTATTCCAGGGCTAATAAAAAATGGGTTTTAGTAGTTCCTCCAAAGCAAATAATAGCACAGTGTCCAAAATTTTCTGAAGGGCAAATTATTACTTATTCATCAAATTCTTATAACTTCTGGCTGTATTATATCTTTTTTTTTTTTAAGATTTTATTTATTTATTTGAGAGAGAGACAGTGAGAGAGAGCATGAGCGAGGAGAAGGTCAGAGAGTGAAGCAGACTCCCCATGGAGCTGGGAGCCTGATGTGGGACTCGATCCCGGGACTCCGGGATCATGACCTGAGCTGAAGGCAGTCGTCCAACCAACTGAGCCACCCAAGCGTCCCATGGCTGTATTATATCTTATTCAATATTTCTTGAGCATCCACTCAGCCCTCGCTAAGTAATCAGAAACTATATGAAATACAGTACAAATGTACTACCTTTTGGTTATAAAGTCTGCACTGGTAGTAAAAATCACATGGTCAAAGTTACCTGCGCAAATTCCTAAAGTCACTGTCAAATTACCTTTAAGTTACTAGGGTTTGAGTTCTTAGAAGCTTTTAATAGCCAAAAAATAATTTCTTTTGTTTCTATTATCATTTCATTTATTTATTTATTTGACAGAGAGAGCTCACAAGTAGGCAGAGAGGCAGGTGGTGGGAGTGGGGGAAGCAGGCTCTCTGCTTAGGAGAGAGCCTGATGCGCGGCTCGATCCCAGGACCCTGAGATCATGAGCTGAGCTGAAGGCAGATGCTTAACCCACTGAGCCACCCAGGTGCCCCTCTATTATCATTTCTTCTGTGGCTTTCCCTTCCCTGGAGCAAGGGCAGCGAAGGCTTGGGTTCAGAGAGGGCGCCACATCTAAGCTTGATCCCCGGTATACTCAATGTGTGTGTGATTCAGCTCTTCCTTTTAAGAAACTGTTTCTGACTTCCGAAAACTCATACCACATACATGTATTTCATATGAGCTACAAATTATAAAACACATTTTAACACGCGTTAGCAAATTAAGTTCTTGACCACGAAGTTGTGTGACTGGCGTAGAAGAAACTATCCTTCATCTCACAGATGGGGATGCTGAAGCCCAGAGAAAGGGATACCCAGTCCAAGATCGCACACTTAAGGACTGCCCGAATTTCTGACTCCTGGTCCTATGCTTTCTGTGGTGTACCAGTCTCTGTATATATGAAAGGGGCTTCTATACGCATTGAAAACAACACAATCCATGTAAAAGTCATGCACACTGACAGCTCTCTCTTCCAGGGGTAAGGACTAATGAGAAAAGAAGAACAGAAAATCCAAGGTGGAATCTGGCAGAAGAAAGATCTGGCTTAGGGGAAAGTAAGAGGATAATTCCAGGTCATGAGAGAGATCCCACAAAGGCACCAGAAGGAGGGAACAGTAAGCAAAATTGCTTTGCTGAAAGAAAGAACGTACTGAAAAGTGTGGTAGGATTCGGTTTTGTATTCCTCCCTTGGGGTCAAATCCTGAGGCTGTTATAACACTCAAACACCCAGCTCAGCTGAAGCTTAGCCGAAGAAGAGAAACAGAATTGCAGTAACAGGGGTTAGCAGATGTTTGTCGGCACAATGCAATGTCTGTATCCCTTTTCACATGGAAGGTACAACAGCTGATACCACTGGGGGTTGGGTACAAAGAGGAAATGAGCCTTATTGTATTTCTTATCCTTTTTTGAGGCTTGACTTTACCTCCAAGGGAAATAAATGCTTATGTACTCTCTAACAGGGCTGATGGCAGAGATGCCTGTTTATTTTATATGCATTCGCAGCGCTCTCAAGAATTGAAATGTTCCTCCCAAATGAAAGCATATGTAGGAACCAAATCACCAAGCAGCTCTTCTCTCGCTGCACATAATGCATTTAGGAGTTTCCTGGCAGGTGTTTTTGTGTCGGTGGCATTTCCTGAGACATAAGAAGAAGGAAGGGGTGAGAAGGGCCAGGAGGAGGGAGCCGGGGAAGACGAAATGATGTCTGGAGGGAGACAAGGAAAGGCAGCCACACACACTGCTTCCGGGGGTGTGAGATGTCCAAAAAAGCAGCTGTGTGCCTAGGCGTCAAACAAATTAAGGACATAAAACATCTCTCGCGTTTGTGTTCAGATTTCATGACCACGGGTGGTTCTCACTAGTGTACGTACTAAAGCCTTCCATCCTTCCTTTTTCTTTGGTACACAGAAAGCAGCCAGGCTGCGAGAGGCACTCCACATTAGGCACAGACTTGCCTCGGGTATGTCCATAAAGATTAAGTGAATCTGTCTTTACAGTCCCACTTCCCTTCTCTAGAACTTTCTACCGTTGCCTGCCTAGGCATGAACTCAGAGCAGTGACCCTGCCTCCAAAGTATTCTACCCTTCATTCCACCTCCCTCCTATCACTAATCCCATCTCGATCTATTCCACCTTAGCCCATTAGCACAGGCATTTGCAGATAAAACCAGATCCCAGGAACTTCAACAGAAACGAATCGGTCATTTCAAGGAGTCTAGAGAGAGCCATGGGGACAGAGGGCTTTCCCCAGTCCCCTCCAAGCCCCTTGAACTTCGGGAACCACCGTTTCCACTTACACTCAGGGGTGGCTAACAGAAGCAACCCATCTCAAGTTCAAAGTTCAGTGTGATTTATTTGACCCACCAAGATCACTGAAAACCAAATTCTCTGGTTAGGTTTGAGTAAATGGCAAAGTGGAGAAAACGAGACAATTTCATCCTTGCTTCAGATAGCTAATGCCAGCCACACCCCCCAAATCTGAAAAAGGTCAGCTGGCTACCCGACATTCTAGAATTACTTCCATTTGTGTTATAAATTAAATTCCTCAGCACAGTTGACATGGATGTCCTCAGTCAACAGGGCAAGGGGTTACATTAGCCCACAACGTGCTGTTAAAGTAAGTATAAATGCAAGTATAATGTAACTTTTTACCAGGCTCAGAAACAATCAGCTGTGCTAACTATCCCCAAAGAGGCAAGAGCCACCAGCCAGGCAGACAGGCTATTAGGCTGAGAGCCTGAGTATTCGCTGGGGCAGGTCCATCCACTCATCGGCTAATTACTTTATGGATATGCTTCCCGCAAATATGATCTCCATGGAGCTCTAGGGGATGGGGAAATGCCTTGGAAATTGTCCACTTTCACAGATCAGAGCCAAGTTTAATGCCAATAAAGAGCCTCAGAAGATGAGCTCATAAACCAGTGACCCTTTTCCTGGTAATTAGGAGGAGAATCACAGAAGCCACAATGCTGAAGGCATCACTTTACACTTCGATCATGCAGACAATGGGAACCTCTCACAGTGGGTGACAGAACATGAAGTCCAGGCTAGATAGACAGCCAAGCTCATGGGAGTCAAATAACATCAAATAAGAACCCCCATCTACCCACCCACTGTCCATACCACAATCAGACCAACTAGCTTAACTCACCGTTGCTATTGTTCCTGTGTATGTTGCGAGGGAGGGGTGCGAGGAAGGGGGGGGGGCCTGAAAAGAGGGACAAGAGAGAAACCTACATATGGGGAGGTGGAAGGTATGCAGCAGAGCTTCCCACAGCCCAGCCACCACATACCACCTACATACTTTCCCACCATATCTGCCTCCCGCTAGGATGATTATTCACTTATTTTTTTAAAAACACCTTATCCACAAAAAACAAGTATCACATTCCAGATGTATCTTCTAATAAACATAGAGCAGAACTACTGACTTTTTTTCAATAGCCCCCCCCCCCCCTTCCAGTGCAAAGAAGATGGGCTCCGGACCCCAGACAGTAGAGGCTCAGGGGGCAGAGTGTGGTCCCCTCCCCAGACAACACCCGGACAGGATCCAGAGCTCGTGTTCCTAAGGGCAGTCAGTCTTGTGAACGACCCGGTGCAGAAGCAACTTTTCAGACAGGCTCAGGTGAACTTCCAAGCACCGACCACAGGTCTGTCTGGGTGACCTGAGGCGAGCTACTTAATCACTACGCTCCGGAGTGGCCACAAACCTCCTTTTCACAGTGGTTGTAGAGAGCAAATGAAATAACACGCCAGAGCACTTAGCTCTTCTGCTCAATAAAACGTACCTCTTAGAGTTGTTGCCGCTGCTGTTTCATTTTAACTCTAAAATGACGATAAGCAAACACAGTTCCTATCAAGGACGGCCCGAACCCCACTGTTTTCAGCTAATGATTATTAAGGGATTTGCTTACCAGGTGCCAGGCATTGCGCTAAGCCCTGGACGTTAATTCTCATTTGATTCTTATCTCTTCCAAACTTTCCAATAACCCCATACGGTGAGTATTATCAGTATCCTTATGTTACAGAGGGAAAAAAGTGGGACTTGCCCCGCATCATTCGGTAATAAATCAGTGAGCTGGCTTCCACTCCAGCGTCCGTGAAAGCATTAAAACCTGGAAGACTTGAAGGAGTGTGAGCTACCTACGAGGGCAGCACCCTCAACTTGCCTTTCGTGACCCCTCAACCACAAACGTGGACCTGTAAAAGGCAAAACCTAACTGAGGAAAAAGTCAATTCAAGTAGATCTTCCTATTGCATTATTAAATTAAATGTAGTAAGAGCTTTCAACTGAATTCGTTTCCAAGGTATTAGCCCAAAAACTCACACTTGGAGGCACTCGTGACTAGCCGTTTGTTATGGCAACGCTCCCAAGAATGATGAGGAAGTCCTGAAAAAGGACAGACAGGTAGCTGCAGTGACCCCGAAACACTGTCCTCTCGAATACCTCTTCTACCACTTGCCTTGCAGACCAGCTCTCTCCAAAGAATATTCTCTGGTAGCTATCCAAGTATTCTGTACTGTCACAGAATTGGTTTATATTCCCTATTCCATTTCATAGAGGCTGCCATTTGAGGGTTATTAGTCTCACCATCTTTCATGAAATCTGTTTTCGCACCATGAATACCAAGTATGACGATCTCAGTGACAGAGCTCCTGCAATGTTCCGTGCGATGGTGAGCATTGGTTAAAAACCCACCAGTTCAAGGGACACCTGAAACCTGGAATTGAACAGCTATCTGACAGGGGAATACATTTTCAAGTATGGATTCTGTAGATCTGTTGGGACCGCTGTATTGTTTTTTAAATTATGGGACTCTGCCAAGTGGGGAAAAACACAATGGATAAGACATGTCTGTTCTCCTCAAATGAGGCTTGTTTGAAGACAGTTATGATACAATAAAGTAGCCTGCCTTACTGAAACATTTTCACATACAGCTTTCATGGTCCTATTTTGTATACTTACACAAGCAGATGGGAATAACACATTGTCCTTGGGAGATGGGGCGGGAGAAAATGGGCTCAAACCACCCTACAAACAACACAGCCCCCTCTGCAAGGGGCACTTCCCTTTGTCAGCGAAATTCTTATTTACTGCCCTGCAGTTCCTGTTCTATGACCTCCGGTAAATGAGCTCCGGTCACTCCCCTCCCTGAATGTCTACCGCAGTTTCAGTCTGTTCTACTGAGGAAAGCTTAACTTTTGAACCCTCTCCCACGCGCCAGTGCTTCCCCATTGGACCTGGACACCACACGTGTAACAGACAAGATTACATGTCGCTGCCATGAGCCCGGGTGCTCCCTGAGCACATACGCCAAGGAGGTCTCATTCTTCCCCTCACCTCAGCACCCAGCCCGTTTTTCGAACACGGTGCTGTGATCAAGGCAGATTTGTTGAATGAATGACTGCTTTTGTTTCGTCTCTACCTGGTTTGCCAGTTCCCAGGTTCCCAGGAGTAGGATGTGGATAAAGTTCTGACTCTCTGGCAGGAATTAAGGAAAGGAGTGGAGGAATTATTATTACTCTTTTTTTTTTTTTAAGAAACCTTTCCAAGTATTAAAAACCACAATTTGGAGCATCTGGGTGGATCAGTTAGTTAAGTGTCTGATCTTGATCTCTGGGTTGTGAGTTCAAGGCCAGCATCGGGCTCTGTGCTGGGCATAGGGCCTACTTTAAAAACAAAAACAAAAACAAAAAAAAACCAAAAACCTACAGTGTACCTCACAATGTTTCAATTCGATCTAGAGAAAACTGGCAGGGTAATGACAGAAGGGGGAGGAGAAAGAGAGGACAGGAAAACTATAAGCTTTTAACTCAGAATAGGTGAGGTCTGGGCTCTAGGACTCTCAAAGGAGGATCTTTATGTCTTCTATGTATGCTGTGAGGGGATGCAGTTTAAAAAATACTTATTTATTTTAGAGAGAGAATGTGTGTGTGATAGGGAAGAAGGGCAGAGGGAGAGAGAAAACCCCAAGCAGACTTCCTGCTGAGCACAAAGCCCAACACAGGGCTCGATCCCAGGACCCCAAGACCATGATCTGAGCCAAAACCAAGAGTCAGATGCTTACCTGCTGGAGCCACCTAGGCATCCCGGATTTGGGGGATTTAAATGCATGGCCCACTTCCTGGGCTATAAAATGCACGAAGTATGTTAGCTTCCTTGCTCTTCCCAGGGCCACTTTTCAGCTTCTAATTACCTGATTTAGAGGAATTGTGATAATCAAGCTCCTGGGGGTGGAGGGTGGGGGAGATGTAAAAAGTAAGGCCTATGACACTGCTATAAAGCTAAACATTTGAGATGGAAATTTTAATGTTTATAAGAGATCGAGTAATCTTTTAATTTGAGATGAACAAAACGAGGAGTCTGAAAAGTAATCACAATTGAAGAGCATCTGAGAAATAAGGATAAGATCATAGATTCAAATGTAATTCTAAAATGCCTAATTTTTCGTTTTTCTGTGGCAAATCATTCTTTTACCTTTATATTTATTTATATGTTCATTTTCTGAGAGAGGGTGAGAAAGCTGGGGGAGGGGGCCAGGACAGAGGGAGAGAGAGATAATTTTTTTTTTTTGGAAAGATTTTATTTGACAGAGACAGTGAGAGGAGGAACGCAAGCAGGGGGAGTGGGAGAGGAAGAAGCAGGCTTCCCACCGAGCAGGGAGCCCGACGTGGGGCTCCATCGCAGGACCCTGGGATCATGACCTGAGCTGAAGGCAGAGGCTTATTAACCCACTGAGAGTGCCAGGAGCTCTGGGACAAAGAGAATCTTAAGCAGACGCCACACCCAGTACAGAGGTCAACAGGGGGCTCAGTCTCAAAATCCTGAGAGCATGACCCGAGCTGAAATCAAGAGTCAGATGCTTAACCGACTAAGCCACCAGACGCCCCTGTGGCAGGTCATTCTTAGGCTCTTCTTACTGAATGTTGGATTGTTCTTACTAAACATATGCCTCTGAGTAACACCTGCTCAGATGAGGGTATGGGCAAATTCCAGCACTGATGATTATTTTCTTGACAACCACTCAGTATCTAATAGATATTTGTGGACAAGGCCTAAAATTGTAAAATTATACATCCTGCCTTCATTGACTTAAAAAAAAAAAAAAAAAAGTATTCTTACAAAGTAGCCTGGAAGAGGCAGACCTGATAGTGAGATTTAACAGAAAGATTTAGGTTGTCTACAAACAAATCAGACCGGATCTGAAAAATCTCATCTAACCAGTTCACTGAGGCTGAGCTCCAATTCTGTATTTCCGGTTCGGCTAAATCCTGCTGGTCTTGAAAGATTACAGTTAGATGTACTCTCTCGGCCTCGGCCGGTTGCTGTGATAGGTGCACTGCATTTCCCTCCAAGGACAATACACAGTTCTGTAACTCGTGCAGTGTCCAAGCATGACCCTTGCATATTAATGAGCAGAAAATTGATTATCGCCTCAAGGAAAGGTGAGAAGAAATTGCCTCATAATTGACGGTATTTAAAAATGTCTTTATCCATCAGTCCCTCTAATGAACAAGGAAGCTTGGTGGAAGCACAGTGGCCCAGGAAAAGCCCTCCCCCCCCCCAACCCCCCCCCCCACCTGCTCCGCCCACCTCGTGGTGGAGACCAAGCACAGGTCCCCGCCGGGGCAGTGGCTAGCCCTCACTAGTTCGTACCAGCTTGACCCCGAACTGCCTGTACCTCAGTTTCCTTCACTACAAAATGGGAAAGAGCTGAGAAGGATGTCCTGGCTGATCCTTTAATATCTGGGGATTTATACTAATTGTTACAGTTTCTCCGAACTCCAAATGGAATTATTTATACTTTTTCTCATGTAGTTTCAATTACCACTGAACCATATTTTCATTTTAGAAAGTCTATTCCATTGATTTCATGGTATCTTAAATTCTGCTTAGCTGACTATGAAAAAGAATTGGCATCCATCATAGAGAGTTTCTTGTTACTTCTGGAACCAATTCATTTTCCCTATTGACCCCGACTGACCCAGGTATACATCTAATGTGTTTCGCACTTTTTATTGCATGAAAAGTACATACTTTCCAGGGTCTGCCTCTGCACGACAGCCCAGCAGCCAAAGATAGTGCTCTAGAGGACCATGAATGAGGTAGGAATGGGGGGGGGGGGGCTGATGTCTTCTAGGTGTGTGTGTGTGTGTGTGTGTGTGTGTGTATACAATTGCTCTCTTCAATTCCTGGTATGTCAGGCCTGGGTGAGTGTGCTGGATCCCTCCCTCCCGCAAATATCCTGGCCTGTGATCTTCCTTTATTCTGCACAACATGTCCTACCCCATCTTACGCCATTCTGTTCCCATAACATGGGTCATCTTCTAACATACTAGGTAAACTACTGTGTTATTTTCTTCCTCTGCCATACACACACACCTACAAAGGTACATGCTACAATGTGAGCTGTGCAATATGGGGGGGAGGGGTCCTATCTGGCTTTCACTGAATTATCCCAAGTGCCCAGGACACCCAGGGCACGTGGGAGGGGCTTAAACTTAAAAGCTCTTTGGTGAAAAAATAGTGTTCCTTCAGCTGGTTATTTTTTTACCAGATGGTTGACCCTCCCATTCACAGCCTATTTTCTGCCCATTTACTGTCTTTCATCAAGTTTTTACAGATGTGAACCAAGGCTGTGCACAGGATCCAAACTCTGAGAATGGCTGCTGACTCAATCAGCTACCCCAAATCACTGTCAATGGTATTATGGACATACCGCCACATCTTTACACAGTTTCGTGAAAATTAGACCCTGCTAAGACAGGAGGAATTGACCTGAGGTTGTTTTCCCTTTCCCAAAATGCTACACAAAATGGAAAAGTGATATACAAAATGGGAAAGAAGAAATCCCGTTTGAGAGCTAGCCTTTCAGTGATCTAAACTGAACCCAGAATCCTAGAAAAACGAGCCATCCTGGAGAGCACTGTGGCAAAATTCTGACCTAGCAAATAAACATGACCACGCATTCATCTATAGGTTATAGTCAAGAAAGAGTAGAAGGTTTTCAGAAATTTCCTCACAGCACTGCTTCTACCAGTGAGCCACTAAACAACAAACGTCTGACAATCTGAGTCGATCGCGCGGCCGTTTCTAGCTATACAACAGGAAGCTGCATGACCACGACCACTGGGCCACAAAAGATGGTCAGGTGACATGGAGGTTACTGGAAATGACGTACTGAGATCCAGTGCTTCAGAAGAGAAAGGAAGAGGAAAAGCACATGAAAAAAACGACCGGGATCTACTCCACGAGGATTCATGATAAGCACACTGGGAAGTGACACCTGATGGAAACGTTCCCTTTTTTCTCACTTGTATTTTCTAAGTATTTTTGTAATAAAGAAAAACCATTTTTAAAGTGCCCGTGTGCAGATGAGATGCATCAAGAACAGGATACTGATTCAGAGCGAAACCAAGCATCTATCTTGCCGACATTCACTGCGCTGAGTCTCCCGTTCGGAGCGTACATGGGTGTCAGAGGCTTGCTTCACGGGGTTTGCACCCCTCCTGAGGAAAAAGCAAATTCTTAAATCCAAAAACAAACATTTCAGTTCACAGCTTATTAACCCAAGAAACTATCTTATGAGAGAACAGAAGCGATTAGTAAAATCAATTAAGAGGTGCAGGTGACTAGGAAAACACAGCAGCTGGAACCAGAAGGGGACGTGGTTTTCTCATCTGAATTCCAGCCGTGTATAGAGACGCAATTAACACCCCTACCTATCCACCTCCCAGTATAAACAACCCAGTCCTTACTCTGTCTCCACAGCAAGCCTCCAGCCTCTGCCCGTGGCCAGGAGTGAAACCGAGCTACATGCGGAAGCCTCCAGACCATTCCAGCAGCATCTAAACAGCCAGGACACTTCATTCTCGTTGCCTGGTTCGCAGAGAAGCAGCGAGGAGTTGGGCAGGGAACTCTTCTGGTAGGCTGAGGAAAGCAGCTCCTTGCCACAGAGAGAAAGAAGGTGCTGGTTCTTTTCAGGGCTTGCTTCTGCCTAGCATCTCCGGATCACCTGGGAACCTGGGTATGAAGAGCCCTTAGTCTGGGAGGAAAATCCACTCCCTTCCACGCTGTCGTGCCCACACCTCTGCTTTTTCAACTCACTCTAATCCCAAACGGCTCAAATTCCTGCCCCCTGACTACCCCGCACCAAAATAATTGCGAACGTTTCCCAAGTAGAAACTACCAGGTTTAACACTGTCATGGGGCTCTCAAATTCTCCTCAGGACTCTGGTGTCTCAGGAAAATGGGTTTAGCTGAAGAGAAGGGGATGCCTTCGATCTACCAACACTCTCTCAAACAGACATGGAGGAAGACTTCCCTGACAACAGATCAAATCTCTGAATGGATGGCTGCTCTGGGTGCGCGGGTTGCTGTGCGGCACAGCTGACGGGGAGAAGAGCTCGAGAACGAGCTCCAGGCTACTAACACTTCTGTAGCTTCACAAACACTCTCCGGGTAGAATTGGGGGAGGAAAAAATATATATTTATATATATGTGTGTGTGTATATATCCCCTCTGTTAAGTTGTGTAGGTGATTCCTCTTAGCACTTGCTTCTGGCAAGTTCCTCTGGGGGTGGGAAGCCTTCTCCTCCATCTGCCTGGAGAGCGCGCAGCCTCTCGTCAGTGTGCGGGCCATTTTGCTCAGTGTCTCCATTCTGCTGTGTCTCAGAGGAAGAGAAAAGGCAAGCGATCAGGAAACTAAAAGGGGGCTTTTGGAAGTGGGGGGGTCAGGCCCGGGGTTGGGGGGGGCATAAAGCAGGACAGAAAACAATGGATGAAGCAAGCTCCAGCGAAAGTGAGACTCTCCACAGTGCTGAACAAGGAGGTAGGAATCTCCATTCCCGCTGCAGACTAGAGCTGCTTAGAGCGCATGTGCTCAGCCCCATCCCCGTCAACCCCAGCTGAAGCCCCAGCTCCCATGTGCTCCCCCTGCGGCCCATCTGCGCTCTTGGGAAAGCTGCACCTTGCCTGCTGAGGACAAGCTGGTGTGCCTAGTGGTCTCCGGCTCAGACGCCCATTTTGTCAGCCCCCCTGAAGTGTGAACATCTCCCTTAACCAGGGAAGGGCCACTGGCCCCAGGGCATGGTGAGTTAAGAGACTTGTCAGAAATCAGCCATCCCTAGCTGGGGTCAGGGGTCAGGGTGCAGAGAGGGAAATTTTGAGGAGAAAGGGCTGTTCTCTTGAAACTTGGCACTCCGGTTTTGTTCTTGAATAAACAGAACAATGATGGCGAAGATTCTTCCAAAAGAAAGCCAGACACATTCACAGAGGCATAACAGCAACGACCATTTAGGCTCTGACCTTGGTTCTGCTTTCTTTAAGGGCAAAAGACCACACAGTTCATTTCTGTTTTCTAAGCTGTTCAGGGAGGAAAAATCTCGGCAGCTGCTTCCAGGAAGGGAGAAAGTTTCGTAAACGGGAGGAATTCAACAGACCCATCTGTCCAGTTTTTCACTCCTGAATCAGTCATGGGAAGATGTCCACTTCCATACCACACTGAAGTGGACCTTGTCTTGGAGGACGGGCCGCTGTGTTAGGATGAGGGCGTTCGTTTACAACAATGAGACGCTTTGTGATCAACAGTGGAAGATAAAAGCAACATTTCCCAAAGCCCAGCTTTGAAGATTTGGCCTTTTACCCCTGCTCTCCTCATGGAGCTGAGCACACTGCGGAGAGAAGGGAGAAGGGAGCTCCCCCGCCTGGTTCTCTGGTTCTTGGTTTCAGCTCAGGTCATGATTGTGAGGTCAGGGTTGTGAGATTGAGCCCCACTTCAGGCTTCACGCTAAGCGTGGAGCCTGCTTAAGATTCTCTGTCTCCCTCTTCCTCTGTCCCTCGTGGGCTCACTTGCTCACTCTCTCTAAATAAATAAATGAAAATAATTTTAGGGGCGCCTGGGTGGCTCAGTGGGTTAAGCCTCTGCCTTCAGCTCAGGTCATGATCTCAGGGTCCTAGGATCGAGCCCTGCATCAGGCTCTCTGCTCAGCGGGGGGCCTGCTTCCTTCTCTCTCTCTCTCTCTCTCTCTCTCTCTCTCTGCCTGCCTCTCTGCCTACTTGTAATCTCTGTCTGTTAAATAAATAAATAAATAAATCTTAAAAAAATAAAAATAAAAATAATTTTAAAACACTGGGTCCATCTAACTTGCCCACATACCATCAAAGCAGTCCTGGCAAAAAATACATTCGAGAGGGCGCCTGGGTGGCTCAGTGGGTTAAGCCGCTGCCTTCGGCTCAGGTCATGATCTCAGGGTCCTGGGATCGAGTCCCGCATCAGGCTCTCTGCTCAGCAGGGAGCCTGCTTCCTCCTCTCTCTCTCTGCCTACTTGTAATCTCTCTCTGTCAAATAAATAAATAAAATCTTTAAAAAAAAAAAAAATACATTCGAGCACCTGCTCCTTATTCTGCCCAGAGATGCATTTGGTCGCTGACTTCCCCTTACCCACCATTAGGTCAAGCTTCCTTATTGTCCATCACGGCCTTCCCGCCTGCAAGCTCTGAGCCAGAAGCACACAGATGTTTTAGGGGAAGCTACAGCCCCAAACCACAAAAGCTGATGTGAGGAACAGGTCTCTCCCATTCCTGGTCCTCTTTCCCCAACCAAATCTTCATAGCTAGCATCCATCAGGGACACAGAGGAGTAAAAGCTTCATCACAGACAGATTTTGATTCTGATCCTTCCTTACCACTCCCCAGTGGTTGTTTCTTGGAGAGATGTATTATCTCTGAGCTTCAATTTCTGTATCTATAACACAGAACTAATACACTCACATCTCAGGACTCTGTGCAAAGTACCTAGTACCCATCTTGGCACACAGCAGGCCCACAATGACGATGGTGGCCACTAGACTTTTCCTTCTTGTGGAAGCATCAGGCATGGAGACAATCATCAACTGAAGAGGAGCTGATGCTCTAGTAACTCATTAGCCATCTGATCGTGGGAAAATCTACTTCTCAAGAGAAAATGAACTTCTCAAAGCCTTCTAAGTGAAGAAAACAGTGGTACCTACCTGCTAGATTACTGAAAAACAAAAAAGACTACAGAGATGCCTGGCCCATAACAAGCTATCCAAAGTAGGGATTGTTACTGTTACAATAAGAGAGGGTTGGCATGGTTCTTAGAGATATCATAGTTCCACATCTTTATTTTATAACTAAGAAAACTGGAACTCCAGGGAGGGGGACTGATGTGCCCGAGGTCCTGGCCTTTTCAAACCTTCCAGTGCTCACACCCACGAGCACACGGACAGAAGTCCATTCTGCTCATTCTCAAGAAGCCAGCATACTCCCAGAGGCAGGAATGCCAAAGAAGCCAGGTAGAGGGCAAAAGAGAGACAAAGAGGAAAACAAAATCCCAAGAACAAACTGGAATTCCAAGGGAGCATTTCTGAAGAGTAAAGACTCCGTCTGTCTTAATAAACTATTTTCTTAGGGGGAAGGAAGAGAAAACAAAGATGCAAACAGCAACATCCCTCCCCCAACATCTGCTTAACTTTCCTGAGGGTTAAACTCGGTTTTAGTAACTGAGTTTGAAAAGAGAGAAAAAACACATAAAGTGTAAATTAGATTTTAAAATTTTCCCAGGAGCTATGGTATTCTACATTCGCAACCAATGCAAACTGTGCCTTGCCTTTATGATACTGAAAACACCAGTCCTCAGATGTAAGCTTCCTGCCTCATTAGGGATGGAAGAGAAATCCCTTGTTTTCAAACTCACTCAAATCGTTCATGACTTCGGACAACTTCCATTCCCCTAAAATCAATTTTTTAAAATGAGAGTGAAAAGAGAACATTCAGGAAGAGGGAGCAAAGAAAAGATGAGGATTATAGCATTGTTCTTTATAAATAAGAAATACACACCTGGCCCTCATATCCCTTCCTGGCATAGGACTCCTCAAACTTTTGGAATTTCCTAAATGATAAAGACAGTAAAGGTGAAAAGGAGAGGCTTTCGTTATTCACGACAAGCCCCCTCCAAGCACCCCAGAGTTGATGTGAATGAGTGATTTTCGGAAAGCCCCCAGAGAATCACAGGATAGGGGCTGGTTGCTAAGGGAACCGACCATATGTTTAGAGGATTGGAACTTCCAGAGCCCCAACTTAATCAAACACCAATGGTTCGATATTTTAATCAATCGTGCCTACATAATGAGAAGCCTCCATAAAAACCCCTAAAGTATGCGGTTTAAGAGCTTCCCGATCGGTGAGCGTGGAAGTGCTAGGACGGTGGCATCCCTGGGCTGAGCACAGAAGCACCGTGTGCTTTTCCAAGGCCTGTCACACCCATTGCTTCTACCTGGCTTTCCCTGAGTTACAGCCTTCTAAAATGAACCAGTGATCTTGTAAGTAAACTCTTTTCTGTGTTCCGTGAGTCACTCTAGCAAAACGTAAATGAGAGGAGAGGCCTGTGAAAGCCTCTGGTTTATAGCCAGTGGGACAGAAGCCCACAAACCTGGATTTGTGACTGGCATCCGAAATGGGGGGTTGAGGGCCAGTCTTGTGGGACTGAACCCTTAAACTGTGTGGGCTGGACACTAACTACAGGTAGATGAGTGTCATAATTAAATTGGATTGTAGGACGTCCAGATGATGTCACAGAATTGCTGTGTCCATGATTGTCTCCAGATGATGTCACAGAATTGCTTGAGAACCCCATGTTTGGTGGCCAGAAGTACTGAGCAGAATATAAAGAAGAGAAATAGGAGCTTTTCCTTTAAGGATTAAAAAAAAAAAAAAAAAGTGATATTATCTTGACGATATGTCTTTTGTTGAAACTAGATTCAAATTCAATAAAACTTGATATTAAAAGAACATAAAAATCTTCCCCTTAAGGTTTAAACTTTTAATATTTTAGTGACCTACTAAAATGCTGTAATATACCATCCTTGATACTTAGAAAGGCAGTGCCATCTTTTCTTATTTGTAAAATTAAATAAATCTGGAGAAACCTGCCAGAAAATATATTTACACAACTTAATTAAACTAAACTTTTTAGCAGTGACTACGTTCTTCAGGAAAAAAAAAAAAAGAAGTACCTTAGCTGCTGATTTCTAATATTTCAACCATTTTTCTCAGAAAGTCAGAGCATTAGGAATTGCTACAATGCAATTGTAGCCCCAGAGACTCCTGGAATGAATTTTGAGATCTTTTTAGAAATGGATTCTGTTGGCTTAAAGCAGAGGGAGCTGGCGGGTTATACTGGGTAAGATTTTGGTGGGTGAAGCGTTCCAGCTTTTACCCTCTGATATTAGGGTCTTTACAAGACAGATGAAAAGAGTAAAGGATGGAAAATGAACCTCACTGAGACATGAATATTGTGTGAGGCTGTACAGTCCATCACAGTGACGAAGGTGCTGTGGAGACCTACTTGCCGGTGAACCTGGGGTCTGCCTGCCCGTAGCCACGGATAAAGCTTAGCAAGGCAACCACCCCCACGGTTCAAAGAGAGAAGCAGCTGCAGAGAAAAGCCGAGTGGTATCTCCAGCCTCAAACTGGCTTTGACTGATGATAGAAGAAATAAATGAGCCCCCATTCCCGAGGACTAGCAGACACATGTCGTGTTCCTAAAAACCGAAGACACATTTCCTACATTCCAACAGAAAGATCTGAAACCAAGTTCACCTACTCTTTCAGTCTATAATTTTAAACTAAAATGGATTTAAGACTTTGTTTTTTTCCTTTTTCAAAGAAAGTAAAGAAATCGTTTTCAGGACTTGGCCACAGACTCATTAGGCTTGAAATACATCAGCAGATTGTTTATTATTTGCTTGCTTCGCTCCCTAAACTTCTATCTGCTCAGAAGATGAGTTTTGCAGCTCTAAACGCAGTTTGGAGCCACATGCACACAGATAAGGAAGGCCAGCTACACTAGGGACATCTGCTGGGGTGCACTGCTAGTCTGTTCTAGCCATCACAGCTAGAGAGTCAGAGTATCTCTGGATATATATAATCCTCCCAGAGGATGTAAAATTCTTGTATTCTTCTCAATATTATATATTTTTTCTCAGTAATATACATAACATTAATATTATATACACGATACATGCTATATTAGCATATAACAGAGTTAACAGAATATATTACATTTAATCATATACAGTGGATCCTTAAATAACATGAGGGTTAGGGGCACTGGTACTGAGCACAGTAGAAAATCTACATATAATTTTTGACTCCCCACAACTTAACTACCAATAGCCTACTACTCCCCAAAACTTAACTACCAGGAGCCTTACTGATAACACAACAGTTGATTAAAACATATTTTGTATGTTGTATGTACTACCTACTATAGTCACACAATAAAGTTAGCTAGAGAAAAGAAAATGGTATTAAGAAAATCATCAGGAAGAGAAAACACATTTAGAGCACCGTGCCATATTTATGGGAAAAACCTGCATGACAGCGGATGGCTATAATTCAGACTCCTGCTGTTTAAGGGTTAACGACACTCCAGATTGGAACTTCTCAAAGCATCATCTGGGCCCCCCGGGAATGGCTCAGACCCTTGCAGAACATCAGGGGGACGTAACTCCATTCATGGTAACACTCAGGCTCGTTGTGCCCTTCCTGCTCCCACTCCCCCATGACTGTACAGTAGAGGTTTCCAGAAGCTACAAGGCATATCTGCCGCCCTCAGTCTGACAGCTGATGGAACATGAGCTTCTCTATGCCTGTGTTCTGACAGTGGCTTAATCTTGGTTTCTAGTATGGTAAATATCCATGGACCTAGCCCATACAAACAAAAGCCATGCTGCAGTCCACAATAATTTTTAAGAAACTGAAGAGTCACCTCAGTGACTCTGGTCACTGGTAAGTTTGAGAATATTCATTCTAGACAGCAAGCAAGAATTCCTCCTGCTGAATACAGATTTCGAAATAATAATTCTTGGGTGACGTCTGCAGCGCTTACCCTTCAAAATTAGTGTTCCCAGAGAAGCGATCTCATTAAGACCGTAGAGCAATAATAGCTCAGCTCAACAACTGTGCTGGGCGCGGTGGGCAGAGGCAGGAAGGAGACACATGGTTAGCTCCAAGAGTGGAAACAGTTTAAATGTCTATTAAGTGTCACCAGTCCCCTAATGCTTCAATATAAGATGACTCTTTATCATTTAAACCTAAAAATACTTCTTTGGGGTTATCTCGGGGTTGGGGTTCTGCCTGCCTTATTAAAAAGAGTTCCTCAATCTAAAAAAAAGAAAAGAAACAAAAACTGACATGGAGTGTTTATTCTGTGCATGGGACAGAAGAATGCCAGCTTCTGGGAAGAAGTCTCTGGTGTGGGTTTATGAGAATGATGAGGAAGATAAGGATTCCTGCAAGCCAGAACAGCAAAGTGGGAGCCTCCAGGTTATTCGCTATTCGCCCAGCAAAGTCCCTAAAGAGTCTGACCCGTCTGAGCACTGAAGCCACCCGCTCCCTCTGAGAGAAGACCACAGAGAATGAAGAGTTGTTTTCTGCATCAAATTTGAAAACGTGAGAAAACTGCTATTCTACCCCGGAGCCTCAACCCCTCTTTGTCACTCTGCGCTCTTTTTGTTCAGAGTTTTCTTTTAAGTACCACCTATCAAGCCTTCAACCAAATGCCTCAAAACAACTTCTGATTCCTTCCACTCTACTCGGTTCAAGGATACCGAAATCACACATTTCAAAATGTACTTAAACCTATCTGAGGTTGTATAAGGCCGTTTACTCATTTCGGATGTTTCTAGCATCCTGCCTTTGTCTGTAGAGATAGCATTCCACGCATCTTCAGAATATTTTCAAAGATGGGCTATTACCCCATGCTTACTGACAGAATGTTGGCCCTTCCAGTTCCCATGTCCCACAGCAAGTTCATTTCTACTTTGTTGTCTACACTAGACAGCAAGTTCATTTCTACTTTGTTGTCTACACTAGACCCTTGACAGTGGGCAGATTATTGCTTATTTTCTCTTCCCTTTATTATCAGAGTCTCTAAGGAGTTCTGCTTGCGGCATTAAATCAGTTTGCTCTTCTTTGTCAAAATAAATCCATTTACTTCTCATCCAGTGCGCTGCTATCTGTAGATCTACTCTTTTGTTATTTTTTTCCCAGAATCATCAGTTACCCATAGCCTACAAATTTAAATAAACTGCCATCTCATCCCATTTTGGAATTTTTGTCTTGCTCTTTACGATAACTTTCTGTTTATGAGATAATGTTTCTGTCAAAGCCAATTTGTATTAATTTTACATGCAGAAATCATGTAAAACCAAATCACTCATACTGAACTAAAACAAGCAAGACTACAAATCAGTTGTTCCTTTTCTCTGCTCACTCACAAAACACCTAAAAAAACGAATCCTCCTCCAGACAGACATTTGTTCCTGTGTTTGACGTGTTTCTTACTTTACTCTTTAGTTTTCTGCTAAAATTTTTATCCAAAAGGTTTTTTTCTTTCCAACGTGTACAGTACTGTCATGGAAAAAATGCATCTTATTCGGTTTTTTGCACATGTCTTCGCACTGGTTATTTGGGTGGGTGGGGAGAACATCATTCTCCTGCTCGAGTCCCCCACAGTTCCCTGGCCAGACCCGTGGGAAATCTATGACTGACTGGGACAACTTCATACACTTGGCCAAGCCATCCGGCATTACCTATGCTGTGCCTCAGAAAGCTTTAGCACCAGTCATTTCCCAAAGCCTCTTATTACATCCTGAAAAGAGAGGGGGCAGAAAAGTATGTGAATTCGGAAAGTGTCATAAAACAGCACTGCACTAGAAATAAAAATTCTAACAATGGGAAGAATGCATTGAGGAAAGGTTGATGTGGGAAGCAAAGGCAAAATAAAAATTAAATTTCTTTACTACTTACAACCCATTGATAAGTCCTTGGAACAGGCAGAGTGACCTTCCTTTAGAGGCTCAGTGGCCTGGACGTTAATACTTTGCTAAGGGAAAAGGCAATCTTAGCTTAACATTATCCTGAATCCCCCTTACAGGATCCTGGAAGTCTTCTTTAACATATAAAAATTCCTCCGGAGACTTCCTTTATCTCTGTTGGCAATCATCTCCCAGGCATATGACCCACCCATACACATCTGAAGGGTTTGATGACTGAGGTTTTATTAGACAGTAATAAATGGCCTTTTCCTAACAATAGCCCGTCAGGGTCCTGCAAACCTTCCTTCCAAAGGACTTCATGCTTAGAGACTTAGGCTCTCCCTAACCCCCTCCCAACTTCAAAGTATATAAGGGGTCACTAGTCGCAAGACAAGTATGGCTCCTTCTGCCCACAGGTCCCGTCCCGTATAAAACCACGTTTTTACACCGAAAACATCTCAAGAATTCTTTCTGGACTGCTGGCTCCGGACCCCAACATTTCCTACATCAAGGTGACCAGGAACCTTGCATTCCATTTTCCAAAGACCCAACATCTCTGTGCTTGGACCCTTCCACCCAGAGGCGGAACGGAAGAGAACATCTCACTCAGCAGTCATGAGAAAAGAAGACAATGCTTTAATTTCCATCATCTGTCTTCTTGACTTGTCCTTGTTTCGGATTCTCTTTCTAATGCATTAACATAATGTTCGAAGATAAATTGCATTTAAGTCAGCATTTCAGCAAAAACGAGCGGGTTTAATCCTCATTTTGATTTTTTTTTTTTTGGTAACCACTTGTCATCTTTTTCTTAATCCTCATACATATTCTCAACTAAGTTACTCTAATCTTGCCTAATCTCACTGGCTCAACCCATCACACATTCTCTCTCTCTCTCTCGCTCGCTCGCTCTCTTTCTCGCTATCTTTTGTACCAGCAGTTCTTATCTTTTCTCTGAAAGTTTAAATAGATTCTGTGTATTTTTGTTGGATTCCTTCCCTTGCCCAAAATAGGTTTTTGGTTTGGTTTGGTTTTAGGGGGGAGGAAAGCAAGTAGGAGATAGGGAAATGGTTATTTTATTTGATTTTATTTTTTTAAAGATTTTATTTATTTATCTGAGGGAGAGTGAGGGAGAGAGAGCACAAGCAGGGGTAGTGGCAGGGGAGAGGGAGAAGCAGGCTCCCCGCTGAGCAGAGAACCGGATGTGGGGCTCGATCCCAGCATCCTGGGATCATGATCTGAGCTGAAGACAGATCCTTTACCGACTGGGCCATGCAGGCAGGCGCCCCGGAAATGGTTATTTTAACTTTAAATCTTAGAAATCTAGCACTGGACTCACCTGGTGCCAGTACATTTCGGAGAGAAGCCGGGGAGGGGCTTGTTCCCCGAGCTCTGCGCGGCCCACCCCTGCTCTTTTTATGGGAATGGCGTCTGCAAGCTGTCGTCCAGTCTCCAGACGCGGGGCCCTACCTTGGCCGTTTCCATGAGACCCACTCAACAGCCCCAAGAAAAGGGAAAGAGGGTCATTTTCTTTCCACTTGTGCTTCTGGATATGTGAGGACACAGATCTGAAGAGCACAGCGGTTCTTACCATGGGGGCCCGTGTGAGACGGCCCCACCAGGGTGCTCAGCTCTACTAGTATGGTCTGGTTAGCGCATGTGCCAACACCCCTTCCCTCTTGTTTGTTCCTGGCTTCTTTCCCCACTTCAAGCGCATACAGAATCCTTGTGGACAAACCCCTTTGACCTAGAGTTCTGAAGCCAGGTCGTCACCGCGGGCATGAAAATAGATGAGAAATAAGTCTTTACTTACTAAATTCACCAAACTCTGCCTTTCTCAGAAGCCGAGATTCTGTCCCCCAAAAGCTCTCCTCCCCTTTTGTTGGCTTTCTAATAGGTCTGGAAGCACTGAATTTGGAATTTCAAAACTTACTGGATTCTAGTTTCATTTGTCCTTCTTTGGCATCTAAACAATCTTAAATCCAGCCTCGTGAATAGATTCCAAGTCTACGGAGCCCTCTAAGATGTGCTGTCCCACTCGAGACCTCTATCCTCCCCCTGGTTTTCGTAGCCTTTGCTCAGTCCCCCACTCTCCTCTCTCCCCCCAACCCCTCTGCAACCCTCTGCCCAGCACACACGCCTTCCACTGCCCTGCCTGCCCCGTAAATATGGAATCTTCTCACACCCACTCCAACTGATCGTCAAGTACAAAAGGAACAGAAAGAAGTCTTCGATTCACAGGCGCAATGCTGGTTTCCATTACGTCCGTGCTGGTTTCTTCTAGATCAATGCCCCTTTTCATGGCAAGTGTGCGGAGAGATACGATGTTTTATCTTTCAAGAGTGAATTTTGTAATCACAGCCCATTCAGTCATATGCAGTCTCCCAGCGTTGCAAAGAGTGCTTTTCAACAATAGTCACGAACAGTGTTTTGTTAAAAACCAAAGCTCAAAACCATTACTGAATATCAACATGACCTGAGCTTTATTCTGTAGCATTACTGGTGTGGAAATCAGACACATGCTAGCCATTCTTACTTGGATAATGCTTCATTTATGGGGCATGGATAAGAATCTCTAAGGGGATTAAAAACACAGAATGATCCCTCTTATAAATAATAGTTATTTAGTTAATAATACAAATTTTGAAAAGAAGGAAAAGCTCTTCTCGTTTGTAAAGTTTTTCTTAACCTCTCAAATAGGAGAAAAATTATGGAGCGGTGGATAGGATGTAGGCATATTTGATGCAGCTACAAGGGAATCCCACTGGAATGCTCGACTGACTGTTCCAACCAGTTCTTAGTCCTCTGAGGGTGAACTGCCCTTTTTAAGGATAACCTAGGAGGCATGAAGTAAGAGGTAAACGACGAGGTCACACAAGTACTTGAGAGTACAAAGTACCTGTCTGTTTGGTACCTTGAGAAGAAGTCAAGGCAATCAGGTCCTGGCATTTGAGCCATTAGATTTCATGGTCCTGGCCAGCGTGTGGCAGAGGTGAAGTGTGGTCTCCCTGCTCCCCGCCCATCTGTCACCTTCTCCTGCCCCCTCTCCCCACGGTGCACCATGTGAAACCACCATAACCTCTGACACATCCATGAGTGAGGGCTTCGTGGCTCTCCTAACCTTCATCATGGCCTGGCTAAGCAGGTGTCTTATTTTCCCATCTCAAAGCCGAGGACAATGTGGCCCTGAGAAATTCTCTAACAGTAAGGAACAAAGCTAGCATTCCAACCCAGGCGTGTCTCATCTCTTCACTCTTGTTCTTTCCAGAATGCCACACCATTCATGCTGTTTCTCTCTATTAACTGTACCACACAGCTAAGGGTGTTACTAAATCCTTAAAATATCAATTACATTTTAAAGGTTTCATTGCAAAACAAACAGCAAAAAGCAGTATTGCTAGTAACACATTGATTAAATGGAATTACCCAGAATGGATCCGCCTGTAACTTGGGATAAGATGAAGAGAATAAACAACAATTACTCTTTCCACTGGTCATAACCATGATTTTCCAGAAACATTTATTTATATCATAAACTTAAGAAGAATGGGGCGCTGGGTGACTCAGGCAGTTTAAGTGTCTGACTCTTCATTTCAGCTCAGGTCACGATCTCTGGGTCATGAGTTGGATCCCTGTGTCAGGCTCTGTGCTCAGCCAAGAGTCTGCTTGGGATTCTCTCTCACTCTCCCTCTATCTCTCCACCACTGCCCCCCAAATCAATCAATCAATCAATCAGTCTAAAAAAAATGAAGAAGAATGTTAAACATGTTTATGACTATTTGCTCAGGGCAAGGCATGCTGGTCACTGCCTTCCCTGTATTATTTAATTTAATTTAATTTAATTTACTCTTCACCCCGTGCATTAACTATTCATCACCATCATTTGCCTTTAACAAAGGAGGAAACTGAAGCACAGGGAAGGTGGGCCCCAGACCACAGCTAGTAAGTGGCAGTGCTGGTATGCACATTTTGGTGTGACCACCCTGCCAGGACCTGACTCAGGAAAGTGACTCTGGTTATGCGGACCACAGGGAGACGAGCTGAAAGGTGGAGACACCCCAGAGGGAGGGTGGGCTTGGAGTCCCAGGCCCTCAGAAGAGTGGGGACAAGCCAGCACAACCATCTGGCAGGAGTAGAGCTCTTGACACCCTCTCTTCCTCCTTAGGAGAGGAAGGACCAGAGAGGACTGGGCAGAGCGCATATATAGAAAATGCCTAGGTTGGACAATACCTGAATTTGGGGGATTCATTCCAGGATGGTAGGAGGTACGAGGAGAAGCGAGGCATCCTGAATAGAAACCTGTTCACGGCTTTATATACAAAAGAGTGGGGTGGGGGTGGGGGAGTTACTATCATTTACCTAGTTAATCCATTATCCCTATTTTATCGTTCCAATTTTAGTACATGCGCTGCCAAAGCAAGCACCATTATTGCCATTTTAAAACACCAGAAATTACAACCAAAGAAGATGATTTTGAACATTTGCAAATTACTTAAAAAAAATAAAAAAACCCTCAGTAGCTATTTCCTTTAAAGAACTTACAAGCTCAGTCAGCTTAAAATAACCACTACGAAAAATTTCAAACATACATAAAAGTCTGGAAAATGCTAAGATATATTCCTATAAACCCCTCAATGATCATCATGATTTTGCCATAATATATGTTTGTTTCACTTATTCCAGCCTTTATCATTTTTCTGCTCAAGTATGGTCAGAGCAAGTCCCACTTGTCCTAAAGATGCCCTTTACCCTTATGAGCTTTATTTCTTTTAAGATTTTATTTATTTATTTGTCAGAGAGAGAGAGAGAGAATGAGACAGTGCACAAGCAGGCAGAGTGGCAGGCAGAGGCGGAGAGAGAAGTAGGCTCCCTGCCAAGCAGGGAGCCCGATGCGGGCCTCGATCCCAGGACCCTAGGATCATGACCCGAGTCCAAGGAAGCAGCCTAACCCACTGCGTCACCCAGGCATCCTCCCTTATGAGCTTTAACATGCATCTCTAAAACACCAGCATTTTCGCATCAACGGTATGTTACTAACAAGCCTGAAAAAACTAAAAGTAATTTCTTGGTATCATACCCAGTCCCCATATTGAGACATCACAGCTTATCCAAAACTTGTCTTTGTTTCTTTCTTTTTTTTTCACTTGTTTTGTTCAAAACAGGATCCAAACAATCAACATGCATTGCATTTCTTCTCTTTAGCTCCTTGTCATCTACCTCAGCCCCTCGTCAACTTTTCCTTTTATTGGGCCGTCAACTTAAGAAACAGGCTCAAGTAGAAGCATTTCTATTCCTCGCATGCCCCCAATTAGTTGCTATACACATCAGTCTGGACCTGATAGCTGCTAGCCTCTGTGTAGGTTTCTCAGTTCCCTCCCTTTTCCATCCTGCAGAAGGAAAACAGCTACATATGACACACCATACAGGCAGCTGTGTTTTGTCTTCCAGAAGTTATCTACATTAGGAAGGACTAAACATGCCTGTTATCACAATGATACTTAATTACAATGGGAAGCACACTAACGTCCTACTTGAGAGACCGGTAGGAACCCAGCCAGCCCACCCCTTCGCCGCATCGCAAAGGAGGCACCAGCGCCCAACCTGGGTAATTTGCTCAAGCACAGAGCTGCCCATTGTGAATTACGGAGGCCAACAGATGACTGTGATGCGGGGGGGAACCAGTTTGCTGTATCACAGAATGCGCTCAACTCATTCTCTTTGTCGGGGGTTTTTAATTATTTATGATGAAGCTCTGTTGCATGTTTTGTAATAATAATGAAGCCTTCGTAACGGGAAACCTCAGTGCAGCAGGGCACAACTAGTAAATCTTTGCTGAAAGCTGGTGAAGGGAGCCAGGGCCTCTTACCAGCTTTCTGCAACTGGCTAATGATGGTCAGGTCTACAGACCAAAAGCAAGTGGGGGGAAGTGTCCAACTCTGAATGGCACATACAATTTTGTCGGCAAAGTCACCAGGGGGGAAAGCAAGGCCAGGGCTGGACCCTCCACCCGCCTCGGCCGCAGCTCTTCCTGCCGGCGCTTGGCCTGCCCTTCAGCACTGGGCTCGTGCCAAAGGTTGATGAGCCCTGACTGCTGCCCAGAGCGAAGCTTCCTGTGGGTATGTCCCCTGGGAGTCTCATTAAGATCGCCTCCTTTTGACATTCCTGCTTTATAGTCTATGAACTGAAACATCCAAACTGGTGTATGTGAAGGAAGTGAGGCCACTCGGATCCAGGCCGCGGATGTCACTGTCCATGACTGCGGGGTCCACCAGAGGAGGCTGGAAGGTCATGGGGCCTCCTCCCTCTGGTTCCCCAGCGCCCCAGAGTTACTCACTCAAACCCATTATTTCATTTCAGAGATGACCAGGACTCCATGAAAAATTAGTAGACAATTGAAAAGACTTTCTTTGGGGGGGGGGAGCAATCCAAGGGGCGCCTGGGTGGCTCAGTCTGACTCTGGGTTTTGGCTCAGGTCATGATCTCAGGGTTGTGGGATGGAGCCCCAAGTTGGGCTCTGCACTCAGGAGAGAATCGCTGGAGATTCTCTCCCCCTCCCTCTGCTCCTCTCCCTGCTCATACATGCTCCCTAATAAATAAATAAAATCTTAAAAGAAAAAAAAAAAAAAGCAACCCAAGACATGCTTCATTTGGAATAAAGCAAATGAATGGTAAGAAGGGCCAAGAAAGTGGGATGGAAAAAAGTATTTAAAATGATCAAATACTCTAAATCTGTGGGAAAGTGACATCCTTAGAGGGAATAAAATGCAGCCACCATGAATTACCTAGAGACGAACTATTCCATCACTGATAATCCAGGCCATTCTCCCTCTTTCTAATTGGAGGTTATTATCTTGCACACTTGGCATTTTGTTTTGCAGTGTTCACAAAAGGCACAATACATTACACTCTTGCTGTCACCCCTCTCCAACAGCTTCCGGGCTTTTGAATTTTGAATCAAAATTCAAAATCTGGTTTTTAGAGTTTCTACTGAATGCATATTGCTTCCGCACCATCACCAAGTTGAAAAATCGTAAGTCAAATCATCCTAAATTACGGGCTGTCTGTATATAATGCTTAGTATAGTACCTGGCGCATTAATGACTTTGAATAAAGGAATAAATGAAGAAGACAATGAAATCTATAGTCCAAACCTACATTTTTTTTCAAATAAATTTTATGCAAAAAAAAAAAAGGAAAACTGTGTTGCTTTCATAGCTCAAAAACAAACCTATTGAGATTTATTACGTATCCGTCTAATTTTTTTTTTCTATTTACTTACAATATATACATTTTGGGGGTTTTCTTTCTTTCACTGTTCTTAAAAAAATAGGGTTACATTACACATAATAGTTTGCAAACTGCTTTTTTAAGATTTTATTTATTTATTTGCCAGAGAGAGAGCACAAGTAGGTAGAGCAGCAGACAGTGGCAGAGGGAGAAGCACCCCTCACTGAGCAGGGAGCCCGATGTGGGGCTCGACCCCAGGACCCTGGGATCATGACCTGAGCCGAAGGCAGACGTCTATCCAACTGAGCCACGCAAGTGCCCCTGCACCTACCTTTTAAAAAACCTATCGTGAATATATCTACCACACGACCTGTCGGATTACGCTGCTCTCCTTCACTGCTTCATTCCAGCCCACATAATTCCAAAGAGCGACTATGCTCTAATTTAACAGTTTCTTTATGGATAGATACTTGGGTCATTCCCAAGTTTTCACTACTATAAACAATGCTATGCAAACCTCATTCACTACGTGTGTGCGTGTGTGTGTGTGTGTGTGTGTGTGTGTGCTGCTTTGTACTGGACACGGCTAGCGAGGCCCCAGGGATATCCCAGAGAGCAGCTACCACCATGCTCTCAGAAAGATCAGAGCTTGATGAGAAAGGTGGGTATTATTCAAAGAATCACACTAACAAAGATATAATCATGAAATGGGACCCATGATCAGAAGAGAGAAAACACTCGGGAGAGCGCATCTCATCAGAGAACCTGGAAGAACGAGGAGGTGGGCGGCAGGACAAGGGCTCGGTGCCGGACGGACCGCGGCAGAAGCGAAAGGAGGTCTAGCTGGACGGCGGAGAGCGGTGTGTGCGCACGCTCTTGGAGCATTTCCGTCACGCATTTATCTCACATCTGCACGGAGCAGGAGGCACACGCACAGGACTCGGCCAGGAGGTACACATCCAACAGGAACAAAACAGATACGGTCCCTGCTCTCACAGAGCTTTCATTCCAGCAGATTCTTTGCAGAGAGAAACTGCTAGCCGAGTGCGAGCAGACAGCATAAGCTTTGTTACGTGTCGCCAAACTGCCCACTTTGGGGTCTGGTCACCCCTTCCAGAAGCCACTTGTGCAATGGGTGAGCAGACTCCTCGGAGCTCCTTCTTGACCAAATCAGGTTCCTTGGCTCAACATCCTTCTTTACTAAGTCTGTCCGGGAAGCTGGGGTCGTGGGGCTGTCTCGGGCCACGGGGGTGCCACAGTCTGACAGAACCCCACGTACAAACACGACCGCTGCGGACGCTCCGTCAGGGACACGAAGATATCTTACTGCAAAAGCGGCTGATGGTTAAATGAGATTTGGGCCCTCTCCGGAGACGGAAATTATTCACGTTATACTTATTCTCACTTCTCATGGAAAACTGAGAGATGGCCATGTGGAATCTTGCTACCCACTAGGGCCAAGCTGATAACATCCGCCCGTGGCTGGATGGGGGCGCCCAGCTCCGCTCGGCAATCGGCAGCAACCATCTCGGGTTCGCTCGTTCACTAATTCCCAGTTATCAGCACCCCAATTTCCCCTTTTCTCCCCACAATCCTGGCCCCCGCTTCACTCACTCTCTCTCAGACGATCCTGTAGACCAGTTCTGATGCTACTGATGAAGCCTGTCTGTTAAAAGCTGCCTTCTTCCCTGCCGGGAAACCTGAACTTCGTCGACCTCTCTTTCCACTTCTGATAGTTTCAAAGCGATAGGCAACCTGCTTCTCCAGAACTTTGTGTTACCTTATGCTCTCCATAGTGTCAACGATTTCTTGCCTTACCAGCAAATTTCCACTGACCTACACACACATTCCGATCTCTTCTTAAGAAAACAAAAAACAAAAAACAAACAAAAAAAACCCCCAAAAAACGAGTAAAGGCACTGGTTTGAATCCTGCTGCTGGCTCCCCATCAAACTGCCTTTTCTCCCCACATCCATCCCCTCAGTCCTGGTTGTGCTGTTCATCACCTCCTTTCCAGGTGTCCCTCCTGCTTCCAGAGAGCACCAGCTGTCGTACTCTGGCCTCGCCTGTTCTCCGAACACGGATTCCATTGCCTTCCCCCACCCTCAGTTCTGGGCCACAGGAATCAATCTGGCAAAGGCAGAATTTGAGGCACTTGACAATCCTTCCCCTGTACCTTTCAGCCTGACCTCTGCCCCACAAAACCTGCTGCTCACCTTACTGCCTTTAGTCTCTCAAATGAGTCAACTTGCCCCTACAATGACCCAGTGCTTTCTTTTCTTCTTCTTTTTAAAAATTTTATTTATTCATCTGAGAAGGAGAGAGAGAGAGAGATTGAGCACAAGCAGGGGGAGAGGCAGAGGAAGAGGGAGAAGCAGACTCCAACTAAGCAAGGAGCTATATGTGGGACTCAATCCCAGGACCCTGTGATCATGACCCAAGCCGAAGGCAGCCCCTTAACCATCTGAGCCATCCTGGCGCCTTGGTCCAATGCTTTCTTTTTTCTTTTCTTTTTTTTTTTTTTTTTTAAGATTTTATTTATTTATTTGACAGACAGAGATCACAAGCAGGCAGAGAGAGAGGAGGAAGCAGGCTCCCTGCTGAGCAGAGAGCCCGATGTGGGGCTCGATCCCAGGACTCTGAGATCATGACCTGAGCCGAAGGCAGCGGCTTAACCCACCGAGCCACCCAGGCGCCTTGGCCCAGTGCTTTCTGCCACTGCATGTTGCCCACCACATTCCCTGACTCCCACTCACCTGTCAGAACCCTCCCGTCTCTCAGGACCCAGTGCAGACATCACCTGCCCAAGCCATTCTGCTCTCCTACTCCCTAGGTAGAGCTACCCTTCCTCCTCACTCCCTTGGAATGTCTTGTGTTCCTCCCTGAGCAGTACCTGCTAGAAGCAGAGACTTATCCCTGACTCACCCCTGCATTCCTCATACAGCTGGTCTGAACACCCTGGCGTGAAATACATCTTCCCTGAACTCTTGCATTTAAGCCTATGTACTTAGCTTTTCGGAACTCAGTTTATCAGTAAGGAGGGCAGATAACACCACCTTTAGGCTTAGCTATACTATAACTCATTGAGTGAAGCAAAATGAAACATTCTCTCAGAACTCTCTTATATGTAAAGCGAGCTACAAATACAGAGAAAATATCTTTCACCAGAGTTTGCTTTCTACTTGTCACTGCAGTCAATGCCCAAATGATGTACCTTGCCTGATGAAAACTACCTGTTTTTCATACCTGTGGTCCACATCTAAGTTTCAGAGAGCATGCCTCATAATCACATTACTTTGGCTACCAGCATTATTCCTTAATTCAAATCTCTTCTTTGTTGTGTTCTTCCCTGATAAAAACTCTTCCGTGCAAACAACGTTGCGAGGAATCCCCTACCAGGTTATGGTATGAACAGAGGAGGTAATCCCTCTGACGTGGCAGATCAGCTCAATGTTTACCTTTTTCTGTTGTTGTTTTTCAATGTTTACTTTTAAGTGGCAAGAAAAAGGAAAGTGAGAATGTGAAAAAGAATAAAGGAGATCTAAATGGTTTTTTTTTTTAAGCCCAGTAATCCGCAAAATGTCATCAATGATGAATTCTGATCTCAGACTGAAGAACAGAGCTTATAAACCCTGAACTAGAGGAGAAACATGAATACCAGTTTATGTCGGGATGAAACAGGATAGACTGGAAGGGAGACTAGACAATTTCACCCACGTCTGCCCGGGGGGGGGCCCTCAATGGTGGACAAAGGCTTCCCAATTCGCCCACCCCACTTCCTTGACCACGAGCCACGGTAACCGACGTGAACTTAGGAGAACCTTCTTTGCTTTGCTGACCAGCTCAACATGGAATTGTCATTTTGCAATTTGACCCAGACCTTAGTATCATGCACAGCTCAGAACCACAGGAGGAAGTAAAATTTGAGGCCGTCACCCCATTCTGGGAAGCCTCAGAGTCTGGTAGGTGGAGACGTGAGCTAGGCCAGAAAGGAGTCATCACCTGTACCTCAGGGAGTCAGAGGAGGGCTGGCAGGGACTAGGAGCAACCGGGTCCGAGGTCATCAGGGCAGAGGTCGACCCAGGGTGGCAGATCAGCACGTACAGAGAGGAGAGCCAGGCAGCTGGGGATTTACAGAGATGCCACAGAACTACCAGCAACCCTGAATTTTATCTCACCTCGCGAGCCTCAGCTTCCTTGTTTACAGAAGGAAAGGGACAGTCGCAGTGAGTGTGACATACAAATGGGACATTTAGAAGAAATGCCTAGAACACCTGATACCTAGTGGGGACAAGCAGCTCAAGAAGAAGAAGCGGGAAGCTCTCACTAAGTGCTAATTCCTTTCCCTTCTCCCCCCTGCGGCGAAGAGTGACTCTCCCACTCGGGCTCTGTCTGGTTTACAGGTGGGCATGCGCTCCACCCCGGGAGAAGATGGGAGTGAAGACGGTAGGAAGCAGTAGAATTTGGGGCCCGGCCTTTCAGGCCCAAACATCTCATGAAAGCACAAGTGGATATAACTGATTTTTAAAGGAGAGAGAAAAAATGTCCCAAGGTGAACTGTCTTTTTTCTAAATGCAGCTCCACGTTGCTTGGCCATCTAGAAGGCACCTCCAGATCTGTGCCTCTGTTTCCTGACATCTGACGGCCAGGCGACGTGTGTGTGTGCGCGCGCGCGCCTATGTGTGAAAACACTAAAACAAAACAAAAAACTCTGTCAAACCATTTTCAAATCAAAGGAAAATGCTCTTATAAGAACAGTGATGGGAAGACACTGATTTCCCGTATCTACTTGGATGGACAGTCTGGCAAGCCACTTGCTGAAGAGGCTCACAGAAGACAGACGGTGTATCTTGTTTCCACTGGGACGAAAAACCTAGTTTCTCGCATCGCGCTTTGGCATACCTTCGCTCTCAGTTTAGTAATAGCTGACTGCAGAAACCATACATAATCCATTTCCGAAGGGCCCCAGGTGATGAAGGTGATGAAAGTTTATACTCACTTATGTTTTAAGAAACAAGGTTCACAAGATAATTAGTGCTTATGTCAAATAATGAGGTTTTTTGGAGTGACCCGAATTAAAGCTGGTGGAGATGAACATTGTTTTATGTTTGACCCCAGAATGTTGACTCCATCGGTGTGTTTCAAAACGAAGCAAGAATGTTCTGCTCTCTATGTCCACAACAGCCAAAATGTGGAAAGAGCCAAGATGCCCTTTAACGGACAAATGGATAAAAAAGATATGGTCCATATATACAATGAAATATTATGCCTCCATCAGAAAGGATGAATACCCAGCTTTTGTATCAACATGCAAGGGACTGGAGGAGATTATGCTGAGTGAAATAAGTCAAGCTGAGAAAGTCAATTACCATATGGTTTCACTTACTTGTGGACCATAAGGAATAGCATGGAAGACATTAGGATAAGGGAAAAATGAAGGGTGAATAAATCAGAGTGAGAGACGAACCATAAGAGACTATGGACTCTGGGAAACCAACAGAGGGTTTTAGAAGCGAGCGGGTGCGGGGATGGGTGAGCCCAGTGATGGGTATTAAGGGGGGCACGGATAGCATGGAGCACTGGGTGTTGTACACAAACAATGAATCATGGGACACTACCTCAAAAACTAAGGATGTACCGTATGGTGACTAAGAACACAATAAAAAATAAATAAATAAAAGAATGTTCTGCTTTCTTACATCAAAGGTTCAAAATGATGTTTAAAATTATATCTCTAGGTCGCACCTGGGTGGCTCAGTGGGTTTAGCATCTGCCTTCAGCTCAGGTCATGATCTCAGGGTCCTGGGATCAAGTCCCGCATCAGGCTCTCTGCTCAGTGGGGAGCCTGCTTCCCCCCATCTCTGTCTGCCTCTCTGTCTGCTTGTGATCTCTCTTTGTCAAATAAATAAATAAAATATTTTTTTAAAAATTAGATCTCTAAGGAAGCAGCTAGATTCTATAAGGCTTATTTCAAAAAAGACACACAAAGGAAGACACACACACACAAACCGTAAATTATAAGAAAACACAGAGGGGCGCCTGGCTGCTTCAGTTGGTTAAGCATCTGCCTTTGGCTCGGGTCATGATCCCAGGGTCCTGGGATGGAGCCCCACATGGGACCCCTTGCTCGGCAGGGAGCCTGCTTCTCTTCTCCCTCTGCCTGCCGCTCCCCCTGCTTGTTCTATCTCTCCCTCTCTGTCAAATAAAACAAGAAATCTTTAATAATAATAAAACATAGGATAGTGAGATAGCGTCAGTAGGAAACTTTCTAGTCTGCCTATAGTATACCATTGCTTGACTGAAGAAAACTTATCTCCTTCCCAAAGTGATTTATCATTAAAAAATGCACATATTTGTTTTCATAATGTTCAAAAGTTAAGAATGTCCCTTATTTCAAGTACTCATTCTCTATTACCAAGAAACAAAATTTGACCAGATGTTAGGGATGATGAATCCAAAAGTTCCTCATTCATTTAATGGGAAACTCCAATACTGAGTTATCTGATATCGTTAAAACATTCATAACAGTACTGTTAGTAAGAATTTTATGATTATCTGTATTGCTATTTTAATAACAGTACCTGCATTTACACATATAAAATCACTTTTATGATTTTTCTAATTGTATAATAATCTCATTAAATCACAGCTGGGCTACCTGTCTCCAGGCAGTCCAAAACCGGCTGGATTGGATTCTCTGGTGGCTACGCTCTGGTCTCTGCCTGGTAATTAAGCTCCCCAGGGTGATTCCAGATCTTACCAACATCTGAGAACCACCGCCTCAGGCTTAGGGGAGGGAGATCGTTTTAGACACTACAGAATGAAAGGATGAGACATCAAAATTCCCCTTTCAGAACAAGCAGTGTGGCCATATTATTTTACGTTTGTCAGAAGACTATTGGGTAACTAACTGCACAGGATCACTGGGGACAGACTTGCTTATTCTCACCTGCAGTGTAATGAACCAATTCTAGACATTTCCAAGCAAACCCTTCAGATGTGAATGGTCTTCGGTACCCCTTTTGTACTCAGGAAATTTCTATCTGAACGATTCTTGCAGGAGTCCTCGCAGTATGCATACCAGGTTTGTCCATGCTACAGGAACCAAGGGGACACTATGATGAGTCATATCCTACAGGGAGCGCATGACACCGGCCAGGGATTAAGTACATATCTGGCCGAACGTCTGCAGCCACCTACAGAGGCATTTGTACTTCCTTGCAATTCACTTCCGAAACCAAATAACCAATGCCAGTGATGATACCTGACACAGATTACTATCTCCAAAAACACAGCAACATAGAACCTCAATTTAATGATCTGAAACTCTTACAATCTCTGAAATGAATCTAGAAGTATGACACTTATAAAAAGAACTACATCATTAGCATTAAAAATGTAAACCATTATATCACTTTTTACCTATTAGATCTGAAAGATTTAAAACATTAAGAAAGCTCAAGATTGGCAAGTATGTGGTAAAAACAGGCATTCTTGGACCCAACGGTGAAATCTGTTGTGGCCTTTCAGGACGGCAATTGAGCAATCTTTATTGAAAAGCATGAATGCTAAAAGTATGTATACCTGTGGACCCAACAGTTCCATTTCTAGCAATTTATCATTCAAAGATGTTCATTAGGAGAAAAAGTGAGAAAGCATGTCAGGGAAAAAAGGGCTTGTGGTACGTATCCAATGAAAACAATCAGTATTTATATACAGGGCCACACTCCCTTAGCTATAATCAGAAGCCTTAAAAATTCCAAGAACTGAAAAATGTTTTTGTAATTCACTTATGGGAAAACATGACCTGCTGGCAGGCTATTTACGGTCCTTATTTCATTAAATGCAAACAATGACTATGTTTTGCTGCTGAAATGATAATATATATGATTGTAGGGAGCTATACACCTCAATGGGGATTTTGTAAAATCTATGGTATATCTCTTATATCATGTTTATAAAATCTAGAAAGAAAAAACTCTGGGATTGCAAAATAATCTGGCCTAGTGAGTTTTGGATACAGAATGGTAAACCTACATTCATTTATATGCACATGGTTAAATCATAGTATATCTACATATCATAATGTTTATAGTAGCTTTGTCACATGGTAAAATTACAAATGATTTTTTTATTTTCTCCCTTCGCTTTTATGTGTTCTGAATTTTCTTTTCAAAAAGGATACATTTATCCATTAATAAAAATCAATTTATTTCCAGTTAGGAAAAAGCAAATTAAAAAAAAAAGAATCTAGTCCTTATGAAAACACCCAACCAGATTTCACGTATAGTTCTATCCACATATTATAGCTATGTGTTTTATAATTCACAGTCAAGTATCCTTTTCTGGTGGATAAGCTTTCTAATCACTTTCTGACTTGTGGCTCAGTTTATCACGGAGTTGTACCATTAGGTAAGGTATGGAGATCCAGATCAAGACCCACCGGCGGCCCAGGAGTACGGCAGCAGCCCAGACAACTTCCACGCTCCCAGGCTCCCAGGCTCCCAGGCTCCCAGCAAAGTCCTCTTTATGGGCAGTGAGCAGAGCAGCCTTGCCTCAGGCCCTGGCTGGCGGGGTCCTAGAGAATGCCACCGGCTCTTTCTCAGAAGAAATTCATTCTGTGTCCTGGTACCAAACAGGTTTATCATGTCAACTACATGGGTTGGCTTTTTGGAATCATTAAGCCCAACTCTGGTTTTAAAGTCTAGCCCCATAAACTTACAAAGTGGGTGATTTAGGGATGCTCATCATAAATATTTTTCACCTGTGAAATACTGCTATCCACATCTCACGCTTTCTGTAACACCTGACACTGTGACACACATAGAAGCACTCGGCAAGTTATTTTTCTTTCCTTTCCCTCCCCTTCCTTTTTCCTCACTGGACTGACGGCCCTCTTACTTAAAACATCCTGGAATCAAGATAATAAGATACCTTGTCATGCTCCTTGATCTCAGCAGTCACAACATCCATGAACCTCTGTAGGGTCCCCCCATCCCTGTCATTTACATTCTAGACCAGCTATCTGAGGTCCTGTCACAGACCAGGCCACTGTTTCCTGTAAACCACTGAGGCACTAGATCACAGGAACCTATGTCTCAGTCTTGGGCCATCTTCTTCCCTGTCTTCAAACTATCAGCAATTTCCCTTTACACGTCCTGGGCTTTACCCAAAGGTCCCTACATGTCTCCTTCCCTGGGACATTCTGGGAAGAATTCAACAAAGGCCCTTCAGGGGATACGTACTAAACTGATGTTAATGTCTAAACATTTCACCTATATTCTCTCATTCGTGCCCACACTGATTATGCAAGATGGGTGCCATGATCAACCTCACTCTTCAGATGAGGAAGGCACACCGCAGGAAGTATAAGGAACTGCTGAATTACTGGAACTGAAGTACCAGTTCCGGAACCTTCTCTCCAAAGGTTAGCCTGCTGGTGAGTTCATATTGTCCCAGGCGGTGGAGAGTCAGTTATTTCAAAGATGACTCTATCTCAGGCAACTTCAATGTCACCTGGGAACCAAGTCTCGGGTCTACCCAGGACCCACAGAAACACAATCTTCATCTTATAACAAGGTCCCCATGTGATCTGTACATGTTTGAGAAACACTGCTCTAGAATGTAAAATCACTCTTTCCAACCTCAGATTCAGATTAGGATGACCCAAAGCTGACACTGGACTATATGGCACCTTTTTATGCGAATTAGGAAAGGCATCCCATCCGAGTAGAGCATTTGGCATTTGGCAAAAAGATGGTGTCGTTCTCCCTTGGGGCCACCATTCTACTCCATGGCCAGGAACAAATGCACACCATTATATAGACTATCCACAGAGTATATGGTACTGGCCATTTTTATGCCATGAGCATATTCTCTGAAGTGGAAAAGTATCTTTGTATTGACATTGCACTTGGCCCCACTAGGGCCTAAATTCCTAAAACTTCTGACAACAATTGGTAACACTAAATTTTCTACTGCGAAATGGAATGAAGGATCAAGGACCACTGAAGAATAGTAGAATTCAGAAGCATTATAACATCCAATTTTCGTGAGAGTTTGGGTGCAGTGTCCTATAAAGGAACAGCTACACAGACCCATCCCTTTGCCATGGACAAACTGCTTTGACCTGCTTTGAACTGCTGTTCAAAGGCAGTAAAATGGCTACAAAAGGTCAATAGAGTGAAAACTGGAGCCCACTACCTTCAAGAATGCACAAAGGAAACAATCTCCTGCACAGCTGAACTCTCACCCTAGAATCACTGACTGTAAGGTCTGGTCAGTCTCTTTCAGACATGTTAGTACGTATCACAATCAGTACAGCTTTTTCAGCTCAAAACCATTGTATTTTTTTTTTTTTTTTAATTTTTAAACCACAGAGGATGATGCATGAACATGGAGGAAAGCAGACAGCCTGCCAACCAATCTAATTATTCTTGTGTATCTCAGCAGTGATACCAACTTGATATATTCCGGTAATGCCACTTCCCTATGTCATTTTTCATTTTGAACAAGTAATACAAGATTGCAAGAGAACTGCATAATCATCTTACAAAAAAGTGGGGGCAACAATGTAAAAGTATCTTCACAGCAAATTCACTTTAAGAAACATAGACTCTAGAAAATAAGTGTGTTCCAAATATAGGTTTACAATGTATCAAACCCAAATTAGTCATCACAGCTTTTAATGAAGGACTTTTTTTTTTAATCCTTTGGAAAGAAATATCATAATATAACATGTCATGATCTTTTAAAGTACATTTCCTTATTTGGATACATGTGCACATACTCATGAAAATCTTACATATATTAACAATATACTATTAAAAATATACATAATTGTGTAGCAAGTGTAATTGATTCTCTCCGAAATATCAGAGAGAATGAGAGAATAGAGCTTCTTAGAAACAAGATTTTACCCTCTGATACACATGGCTTCGATAAGCAAAACCGTTGCTTTGTGAAATACTAAGCAGGCCTTACCCTAAATTTCTACAATACCAAAAAGTAAGCCCAGGACTGAAATTACTTCTTCAGTGAGGTGAAAATGTGAAAGGAAAGCGCTGGTATTTCTCATTCTCCCCCCGCCCCCCAGATCCCTTCAGACTTCTTTAGGCGTTCACTTTCCTTGGCTCCAACAAATACACTCGGCCTAATTGAAAATAGATGCATTGTTTTAAAATTAAAGGGGAAAATCACGCACTACTTGGTTTCAAAGAACAAGGAAAGTATTTATGTGATGCTTTGCCAGAAGTTAAGTAGGAACAGCCAAATGACCAGATTCACAACTTCCTACTAAAACGTGTTAAGCTGTGCCACATGTATTTTATATGGTGGCTGTCAGTCCCTGGGCGTCCAAGGTCTGAGCAGATGAAAGGGGTTTTAGAGGAGGATTGCTCTCTCGGGCTTGGACGGGTCAGATCGGTAATAGTCCTCCCAGCGCTCATTGTTTCCTTTTTCAAAAACAGCCGAAGTGGTTTCTGTTGATGAGCACATAGGAGGTACTTCGTAAGGATCTACCAACGGACCATCTCCATTTAATGATGGACCACTTTTCAACTTTTCATAGACCGTTATCATCTAATCCTTGCAACACACTGTGAAGTAGGGATTATAATCACCGTAATTTTGCAAATAAGGAGACTGGAACTCAGAGAGATTAATTGGCTCAATGTCACACAGCAATTCTGTTCCAGAGCTGGATCTCAAGCCTTGTCGTGTTGGACTCCAGCGATACCACGGGATACCACCCTGTGCAGAAAAGCCCATCGCTGTACAGCAAAAATTGTTCACTTGTTCATTCGTTCAACAGAATAGAACTGTAGGCCGAATACGTTTAAATAATTCAAGCCCTATCTCCGCTCTCCAGTGTGAATTTTCTTCCTTTCACCCAATTTTAAACAATGTGGATTAGCTGAAGACAGACATGGGAGACGAGTTACTTCCAGATGAGATGGGCATTGGTAAGCTGAGGAAACATTACCTAAAGACAGTCATTAGGGGCATCGGGCTCAGCAGGAAGCCTGTTTCCCCTTCTCTCTCTGCCTGCCTCTCTGCCTACATGTGATCTCTGTCTGTCAAATAAATAAATATATAAAGTCTTAAAAAAAAAATAAAGACAGTCATTATATAGGTATGATATGGAAAGGAAAGTAGTATTTTATCAGTGTTATCCCCACATATTTAAATATGTGGAAATTTCCAAAGGATGCCTAAGACATCAATTATACATGAGTGTGCACATACATATGCGTGTGTGGATATGTGCCTACGGTTCTGACTGCCCTTCAGCCTCTGCTTCACCAAAATCAGATGCCTCCCAGTATCTTCATTAAGGTATAAGTGAATAAAAATTATACGTAATAGGATTAAAATACTGTAGCTAACAAAAGGGCTAAACCAGCTCACATTACCTTCCTCCCAAGCTACACCTCTTACATGGAGCCCCAAAAGAGAGCCCCACAACAGCTGGAGACCACACAACAACAAAAAAGAAAACCCAGGTAAGCCTATCCAGCCCTCCCAGCTGGCTACAGATCGTGAAGACAGGAAATAAGAAGGGATTCTGGTGCCAAATGTACGTGGTGCAGAGCAGCGCTGCCTAAAAAGGGATTTGTGGAGGGGAGCTTGGTCAAAGCCCACTGCCTTCACAGGGTGGCACCAATCTGGTTAAAGGAAATGCTCCAGTGAGAAAGAACATGACCCTGCTGAGTAACGCAAAACCATGTACAGCTGCTCCACCACCCTTTGCAAGTGAGCTGCTTGATAATAAAAATGTCACATTATTAATCCAGGAAAAATAGATGTCCTTCTACTGAGCGATGCAGCCAACACACGTGAAATAAGAAAATGAGAGGTCTCAAGGAAGGGGAAGCCCCGTATATTACAGAGAACAATCAAAACATTCAGATTCATCCCAGGAAATCTACCACCAGTTAAAGAAATGTTCCTCCCAAAAGGTACCTTTAATCATAAGCAAATATATCTAGCACTTGTACAATCTTGAGAGTAAAACCAAAGCTGAATGACTCACACTCTCTGATGTTAAAGTCAATGCAGGGGAGCCTGGGTGGCTCAGCTGGTTAAGTGCCTGACTCTTGGTTTCAGCTCAGGTCATGATCTCAGGGTTGTAAGACTGGGTCGTCTGTCAGGTTCATGCTCCATGCGGAGTCTACTCGAGAGTCTCTGTCTCTCCCTCTCTCTCTCTGCCCCACCCCCTACTGCTTGCTCGCGCGCTCTCTCTCAAAATGAATAAAATCTTTTAAAAAATTTTTAAAGATAAACTCAATGCAAAGGTTAGCCTTTAATACAGTACAGACATAAAGATACACAAAATAGACCAATGAATCAGAAAAGACCATTCAGCCACAAATGCACATACACACCATAACTTGATCTGCAACTGCACTTGGTAAATGAAGGACTTTTCAATAAATGAGTTGGGTTAATTAGATATCCGTATGAAAAAAGTAAAAATTTGGCCCTCTGCCTCACATCACTCTTTACAATCCATCTGAATGGATTTTTAGAGCTAAATGTAAAAAGCAAAAAAACCCCAACAATTCAGAAAACAAACCAGTAGATAATCTACAAGACCTTAAAGAAGGCAAAAATTACTTTAAAAGGATACAAAAAACACTAGTCAGAAGGGGGTAAATGATAAGAATTTCTTTCCACTGAAGGAACCAAGAAAATTAAAAGCAAGCCACAAACTGGAGAACATATTTTCAATACATTTACTCAACAGAAATGTATGTCCTTAATATATAAAAGATCCCCACAAAACAATAAGAAATCAGACAACTAGCAGGAAAAAAGAGTAAAAAGTGGTTTTCTTAAAGAACCAAAGCCAATGAACATATGAAAGTGGTCAACATCCCTAGTTGTCAAAGAAATGCAAATTAAAACAAAATGTGATACCACTATCCAGGTACTAGATTAGCTAAAATGAAAAGACTAATAATACCAAGAGCTGTCAAGGATATGGAGCAACTAGAATTCTCATCAATATGTGGGAGAAGTGTAAATTGGTACAGTCATTCTGGGAAAATCTTTGGTAGTATCTACTGAAACTAAACAGACCCATCGCTTCGATTCAGCAATTCCAAATTCCAGGTACATAATCTGAAGAAATGCATGGTTATGTTCATGAAAAGACGGGTATGGGAATGTTTATAATGGCATTATTTGTAAAAGCCAGAAATACCCAAACTTGTATTAACAATGGGATATACAATGTGTCATATTGATAAAATGGATTATACAACAGTGCTGCCCAATACAGAGCCACTAGTCACATGTAAGTTTTAATGTAACTTAATAAGATAAAATAAAAATAAAAATTCAGTTCCTCAGTCAGACTAACCACACTTCACAGGCTCAATGGCCACATGTGGCTGGTGTCTACCAGACTATCCAGCACAGACATGAAGCGTTCTGATAAAGTTCTACAGGGCATCGCTATTATACATATGGAAATGAGAAAAAGTGAATCACAGTGACAAGTCATGGGTCACTGGGTGAATGCCACAAATGTAATGTTGAGCGGAATACACCGGACAGAAAGGAGTATACACTAGACGCTTCCATTCATACAAAGTTCACACACACACAAGTAATCATGGTATTAGAAGTCAGGAGGTGGTCGCCCTGTGGGAGTCAGGGGCGTTGACTGGAACGCAGGAGGAGGAGGCTTCTGGGCGTTTGGTCACCTGATCCAGATCGGCAGATGTGGATGCAAATGTGTTCACAATGGAAGAGCACATGTGGCTTAATACTGATGCTGTGTACACTCTTCCATATGTAACCAAAAAATAAATCAACGGTCTGCTTCATTCTACTGCTGTGCTTCAGAGCCCTCCTCTGATAAAACTGAACTTGAAATGCTCACGCTGAGGGCACCTGGGTGGCTCAGCCGGTTAAGTGTCTGACTCCTGGTTTCCACTCAGGTGATCTCAGGGCTGTTGTGGGATCGAGCCGTGTGACATGCTTTGCCTCAGTGTGGAGTCTGCTTGGGATTTTCTCCCTCTCCCTCTACCCTTCTCCCAACTCACACACGAGCAGCCACTCACTCATTCTCTCAAATAAAATGAAATAAAATGAATCTTTTTAAAAAATCCAAAACACACACAAAAAGATGCCCACCCTGGATAAATGCTATGGCCTGCCTTAGGATTATTTTAGCCAAGAGAAAGGGATTTTTAACAAATCTTACAATCTTCTATTTTTACATGGCCATCAGGTTTTATAAAATGAATAAAGAACTGCAGGGAAACAAAGACAGAGTGAGGAGACAAAAATGTGCCTACACAGTATTTGCCAGATACTAAAAGAGAAAAGAAAGCATGTGAAGAAATTCTGAAAGGTGATAAAGCTACAGGAGAATCAGTGGTGATTCAACTCCTAACCAGAGCCCAAAAGATGGGGCGCCTGGATGGATGGCTCAGTGGGTTAAAGCCTCGGGTCATGAACCCAAGGTCCTGGGATCGAGCCCCACGTCAGCTCTCTGCTCAGCAGGGAGCCTGCTTCCTCCTCTCTCTCTGCCTGTCTCTCAGCCTACTTGTGATCTCTGTCTGTCAAATAAATAAATAATTAAAAAAAAAAAAAAGTCCTAGAGAGAAGGGAGGAGGCTGTAAACCAACCTCAGATCAAGTTGGTCAGGAAAAGTCTCGAGATCCCCTTAGACTCTTTATTAAAAAGAAAACTCAGATTCAGAGAAGCAGGAGTACCAAGTGTTCCTAGGAGAAGGTGCAGACTGTCTTCGGTGGCCAGTAGTCAACAACCCAACTGACATGCTATCACTGACAACCTCTCCAAAACCTGCATCTGATGTTGACCTTTGTTCTGTTTTGTCTTTGATTTTTTAAAATTTTGACCTTTGAACACCATTTAAAAGGGGAAACAAAAAAAAACCTACGTGGACATAAATATTACAATCACTCACGGGATTTAAATACAAAGAAAGGTCTCCATTGGGCTAGAGATCACTGTCACTTACAAGCTCTTGCTTTGGGACATCTGGGCGGCTCAGTCAGTTACCCAGTTACCCCTCTGCCTTTGGCTCAGGTCATGATCCCCGTCCCCCCATTGGGGTCCTGGGGGATGCATTGGGCTCCTTGCTCAGCAGGGAGTCTGCTTCTTCCTCTCCCTCTGCCTGCCACTCCCCCTGCTTGTGCTTACTCCCTCTCTATCAAATAAATTTTAAAAAATATATTTTTTTTAAAAAACTATCAAAGAAAATCTCTTGTTTCTTGTCTTTGGTTTTAATTTTTGTTAAGTGCCCTGGAACGGACAAAGTTCCAGAAAGGGAAGAGATTTAAATTATAACAAAGTGACAATAGCTTTCTTAGAGTTTTGGAATCACAGAATCAGCATGAGGGAAAACCATGCTAGCAACGGTTTCAGAGGGTGTCCAGTCCATCCCTTGTCTTATTTTAGCAAAAACGCCTTCAAGAATTTCACGTGTTAAAAATACATTCTATTTTTGAACACATCCAGATAGGAAGATTTCTGTACCTTCCTTGGTGTCCCATTTCAATGACTGTCACTTGGAGGAAAGTTTCCCTCAGATACCTCCTATACCTGGTCATGCTATTTAAATGACTTTCTGTTTGTCTTATTCTTTTTTTTTTTTTTTTAAGATTTTATTTATTTGACAGACAGAGATCACAAGTAGGCAGAGAGGCAGGCAGAGAGAGAGGAGGAAGCAGGCTCCCTGCTGAGCAGAGAGCCCAACGCGGGGCTCAATGCCAAGACCCTGAGATCATGACCTGAGCCGAAGGCAGAGGCTTTAACCCACTGAGCCACCCAGGCGCCCCTGTTTCTTTATTCTTGATGAATACAGATGATTAACAGTGTTCATCACCTCCACGGGGACTCATCTTATAACAAGTGGCAACCTCCTTTTTATTTATCACCTATAAGACATTTTCATACTTGAAATAATCCTATTATTATCTGTCCCATTTTACAGATGGGGACACTCAGGCTTAGAGAGAAAGGAAATTGAGGCTTAGGGGAAAAATATGGCAATGCCAAGGTTACTCAGCTATCTGGGGCTTGGGCTCCAATTCAGCTACTTCCTTCATATATAAGTGTTACGAAGCCATTAACCCCTCAACCTCTCCACACCCCCATTCTGGGAAGCTGTACTTTCAGACAGGCTTAGCAAGTGTGGAACAAAACTGGATGGCCTTCCTCCATAGAGCATCCAGAGGTCATTTTATTCTCTAAATTGACAGCGTGGCTGACCAGTGAGAATGGTGATGTGTGACAGCATCATTCCGTCTTCTTGTCACTGCACCCTGGTTTCCCTCAGGAACTGTCAATCCAATCGCCAGCCAAAGAGCGAGCACAGAATCCAGGCCGGACTTCTCAGGCACGTTTCCCCAAGAATCTGAGTTTTGAATGGAGTGGCAGAAGAATGAAAATGGTCAGGGTTCAGCCACCTCACAGATGAGTTCACCAGACCTGTTCTGGTTTCCAGAAACTCGCCCTTCCGCTTCTCCAGACTTCTCCAGGTCCCCTCACATTCTCGTGAAACCCTTGTTCCAATTAAGCTAGCCAGGGTTGGCTTCTGCTGCTTGCAAACACAGAACACGGACTGATACAACTCTCAGGAGGAACAGATTAGAATACATGCTTATTAGTAAGTTCTACTTTTATTATGTCCTTATTCTGTAGGTGAGAAATATTAAAAGGAAATCAGTCTCTCAGCATTTTGTAAACTAAGCAAATTCCTTCACGTTGGAGAATGTAGTACAGCCATTTTTTGTGCAACTGATCAAAGGCAGGAAAAAACTGGCAAGTTCTCCAGAATCCTGGCTATGTTCTCTTCCAAAACACGGCTTCTGGTATCTTAGACTTCTCGGGAAGTGCAGAAAATTCAGAAAGCTGTGAAAGTGTTTAAAGAGGTATTGTCCCGGCGCAAGCCCTTTCTCAGAGAGCTCAGGGAGGACAGAGGTACTGCAGCAACGTGCTCTCAGCCACTTTCCCGCCAGGACAAAGGGTCAACCCTGGAAACTCCTGGCTGGACAAAGGCAACTGCAGCCTTTGGTGCTAAGGGAGCCCTAGTCATCCAGACCTCCAAGTCTAAAAGCAGCAACTAGAAGAAAAGGTAACACTGTCTAGTCAACATCAGCAAGTAGCTGAGTTCTACTCAGTAATCATCCTGAGTTCACTGCATGAGGAAGCAGCTGGGACTGTTTCCTCTTTTCTCTTTTCTTTTCTCTTGCTGGGACTGGACAAAGCAGCAAAAACCTGTCAATACTTTGAAACTGTCCCTAAGAATAGCCTGGTATCACAGTCCACAGAAACTGTAAGCCAACGGGAAAGGGGATATGAGGATATTTTAATCTGGGGTAATCTCCAAAAAGCAGCAGCACGTGTAGCCTGTCGTGGAGACAATGAACGACAAAACAAGAAGCGCGCTCACCAGAACGTACTGTGCAGTCTGAGAAAATAAGGCACCTGCCCAGGAATGATCAACAGGCGAGGCAGGAAGGCCAACCCCCAGCCACAGATAACAAGTACATGAAAATCAGGCACCAATGCCTCATCGTCTGTTTCCTCCCCCCCCCCCCCCCATAATCCAGGACAGTTCTTAGCCATGTGGGCCCTGAAATTTTTTATCTCTTCCTTTTCATCAAGAGTTGATTTCAGCACCCAAACAACCAATAATCAGAAGAACAGGTCTGTATAAGATGGGAAACCAAAAAATAAGGGTGATGAAAATTCTCCCTTTTGGAGAGTAGAAAATGACAGAGGAATGTCACAGTCAAATGCCTTGTACCATTAAATGTATCTTTTGATTTGACTAAGTGACAAACACTTCATCCCTTTTAACATTAGCTATCAACAGTTGTGTTTAAGGAAATGGCAAAGTAATATTTGGGAGAAAACCAACCCTAGCTCACAGTATATTCAGAAGAAGTCTCCAGATATATTCTCTCACTTGGGCAGAGTCCAAGCAGCTCACCTATAAACGTTACTAGTTTGCCAAAGAAAATTCAAGAACGCCATAGTGGATACTCACCCAGGGGAAATTTGATCTTTCTTTTGGTAAAAGTTTTAATTTATCCCAAGCTATTCCTGAGCTAGCCAATCCCTGGAACACTGGGTAAGGTCTACAAAAAAGGTGGGGATGCCACACCACCATTTAGGGCAGAGAGTGGCCTGGACTCCCTCTGACCATAGCACCAGCCCCCCAACAAACCAGTGGGACTCTCAATTCAATGCAGTGACACTACCCAGGAGCCAAAAAATTCCAATATTCTGGTGTGGTATTCCCACTGCTAGAACGAATTCACCGCAAATGAAACTGTGAACAATTTTCCTGTTAAGAATAAGCCATACCATTTTTAATCTATATTTTGCTCTGTAAAATACATGAACTCAGAAGCAAGTACAAAGTTAGGAGAAAAATATTAGAACGTGTTTGTTTTTATTTATGTTAGTACCATATAGTATGACCAATGTGGCTGTAGATGCAAAGAAGCTTTTATAAAAACTACATTTTTTACATCTTTAGTGCCACAAAATCATATAAATCACAGTGCACTGCTTTCAAGTAATTGCTAATAAAATGCACACCAAATTCTTTAAACTATTTATAGAGAGTATATTATAACCAAAAACTTTCATAGAAAATTCTAACTGAAACAAAAAATATTATTACTAAATGGGTCTCATAAAGACAAGAAAATAAAATTCAAACTTCTTAGCCTGGATTCAAAACCTTTCAGAAACAAATTCTAAACCATTTTTAAATTTTATTTTCTAGTTCTCCTCTATAACAATCTTGCTCAAGGTAAGTTGGCCAACACAGTCACACCGCTTTTCCTTAACATCTACTCCTGCCATTCCTCCACCCCAAAGTGCCGCCACGTTAGCAATGCCCTTGACTTCTTCTGGAGTGTCAATTTCTGCCCAGTCCTCAGGAAACTTCTCTGCACCTCTGACACCACACTGCACTGATTTCCTTACACACATAAAATCATTTCAACAGTGATCTGTTGATCTGAATAAGCATTTCAACAACCTGGAGGCAGACGAGGAGACGTTCAGTTGTCTAAGGGGATGAATGACTTGCCCGTTCATAAAACGGTATTTTTTGAGCCTCTACTATGTACAAGGTATGATGCTGGGAACCTGAAAAACGCTGACGTGCAAGTGACATCATCTACTTTCAAGAAGCTTTGAGTCGAGCTGGGAAAACAAGACCAACTCCCACAAGTCATCATAATGAATGTAAGTTAGGCAATTATAAACACTCCACTACGGTTTCTGCTACAGCAGGGTGGGATTACTTAGTGCAATGGGCTGGGGAGCAGGGGAGGATGTGAGCAGAGAAGAACTCTAGGAGGAAGTGGCAGTTCGGTGGAAGAGAAAGACATTATGTCCTTAATAAGCGTTAACGAAGGCAAGGAGTGGGCAGAGCTTGGGACGTTAATGGATGAAGCAAGGAGTGATGTTTCAGAATATGTGTACATTAGAAAGAAAATGGAACAATGGGAAAGTAATTTATATTATAAACTAAGGGGGATTAAACCTACTGAGAAACTCAGAGGTTAGCACACACTCATGTCCCTATATTAGGGAGTGTATTAAGCAATCAAGAGATGTGAGAAGATTCCACAGAATAATTATGATATTGGAGAAGAATCACATTATTGTAACTTTTTATGATGATGATTTTTAACTGAATGGTATTCATCACAGTAACAGCTACTTAATTATAACTGATACAAAGAGCTCAAGTAACACATGTTGTTACACATTCTTCAATGTGTTACATGAAGAAGGTGTAAGTTCCACTCCATCTTCCACATCTGTGTAATGGTACAATCAATGGGCCTCATGTGAGAAGCTAACACTGAAGCAAGATCCTGAACTATTCTTCTGAACATCCCAGGAAGATGATTTCTGTGCATGATTAAGGGAGATTCCTTGTATTAACGGTTAATGTTGTATTAAGTGTTAACTGACAATATATGTCTTATAGGTACCTATAAAACATATTGCCAATATGGTACACACACACACACACACACACAGCTGACCCTTGAAAAACACAGGTTTGAGCCCTGCAGGTACACTGATACATGGATTTTTTGGATAAATACAGTACGGCATAGAAAATGTATTTTGTCTTCCTTATGATTTCCTTAACAACGTTTTCTTTTCTCTAGCTTGCTTTCTTTTAACAATACGTGTATAATACACGTAACACACAAAATACATGTTAATCGACTGTTTATGTTATTGGTAAGGCTTCAGGTCAACAGTAGGCTATTAGCTAAGTCTTGGAGGAGTCAAAAGTTACCCATAGATTGTTGCCTGCACAGGGGGTTGGCACCCCTAATCCCCACGTTGTGCAAGGGTCAACTGTATGTCATACCACCCATGTGATTAATTCAGCCAGAACCCATCAGATCATGATCTTATCAAATAACTGTAGACTGGCACAAGCTGCGGGCCTTAAAAGACAGCTCCCTCCATAGAATCTTCTCCCAACCGCAATGAGACAAGCATGCCACTATTTCAGAAACTCATTACACTGAGATTTCTTGGAGGGGGTGGGGCCGGGGGGTGGGAGACAACCCTGATCCTTCTAAATTTAGACTGTTCGCTCTCCAGGCAGCCTCAGCTGGTTCAGGCACCACATTCCCAGGCTTGTGAACCTGCCCAGATCATTCTCACTCTTGCGGATACAAACAGGAAAGCTTCTTTGTGGAGAGACTCTCTGTTCCTGGTGGGAGACTCTCTCCCATCACCATTGGAAAACTAAGTGCCAGAGTATCAGTTAGATAAGAAAGAACCAGGCAATTTCAAGGAAACGTCCAAGAAAAATAAATGCCGGATTTTAAGATGATCTGTACATTTAGAAGCTTCTAGATGGTACGAGAAGGAGAGATACACGGCACTGCTTTATTTTACCCATGATTCACATTGAGTTAACTCTCAGATTATGAGTCACAGTGAGCATGCCAGCTTCTTGCTGTCACATACTGACCTGGTATATGGAAACATTTTTAAGAATAAATTATCAAGAGCACTGACTGGAAGACTTGAAGGGAGGCTCTCAAACCAGTGTAGGTGCAAATGCAGTGTTCCGTCAACAAAAGGTGAGGTTTACCCGATTACTAGAAGGTCAACACCTACATGCCCTGAGAAGATTTCGATTTTTTTTCTTCTCCTCACTTCTCCTTCCTTCTCAAGTGATTTTAGAAGTTTGCATGACTGTTACCCAACTACAGAGAAAATTGTTTGAAAGGTTATTGGAAGTGACAGATGGACCTACTCTGAAATAAAATTAAGCCTGTGGTACTACTGACAGGAAGTCACGAAATCCAAAATTAAAACGGACAGAATGCTCTTAAGCTGTTTTTGTTCTTTTTTTTTTTTTTTTCCTTCAAGGAAGCACAAAGAGGGAAGGAAGGCAGGGAAGCAAGGCCACTGCCTCTACTTTGAATTCCCTCACTTTGGTCAATGTGTCCTGAACTTACAACCCGTCTTATGAATGTAAGGGGGCGCCCCCCAGAATTCTAAACCTCCGTATATTTATCGTCGAACATCCAAATGTGCCTTCCACCGATATCACTACGAACATGACTCTAATTGTGCAGAGATGGGACTTAAAAGACTTAAGGGGAAAAAAAAAAAAAAAACGATAAAGAACATACTGAACCATTAAATGTCCCACTTAGGATGAGATGAAAAATGTATGCTTCGAAAACCCACTGTCCCACCCAGCCATGTGAAGACAGCATCCGCACCATGCATGGCTTTGCCCACAGTTCCCAGAAGGAGCCAGGCCTACCTTATTATGCTCGTACTTGTAGGGGATCTTGAGCGTGTCCATGGCTCTGATCATAGCCTGCATGGCCGTGAAGATGTTCTGATACACCAGCTTGGTGAAGCCCCTTTTGTCTTCATCAGAGTAGCCCGACCCGTGGATGATTCTCATCTGCTTGATAAACGTACTCTTGCCGCTCTCTCCCGTCCCTGCAAGATGGACCACAGCAAAAGAGGTCATCAGACCGTGACACCTTCTCACAGTCGCCTGGACAACTAAGCTAGACACGGCGGCATGGACGTCGCACCCTCGCGCGGACGGCTGGAGGAGCATCACAGGATGGCACCCTCCCTGGCGGGGGCAATGCCACCTGCAGAGAACATGCAGCCACACTGGAGGACGAGAACGCACTTGGGAGGCGAATGGAGCTTAAGCACGTGCGCACGCGCGTACACACACACACACACACACACACACAGACACACAGACACACAGACACACACACAACCTGTCGCCTCTTTGGAAGCCACTCAGCACGGAATTTGGATAGTGATTTGTAACCATGTATCTTAGAAGAAACAATGAAATCTGCATCTTTGGAAGTGCACACACACTTGATAAGGCTCTCCTCCGCGGAGAATATCTGAAAGCCTTCCAAGAGGCTGGGCTGGAAAGCAGGATTTGGATCTGGAAACGACAATGCACTTACACAAAGGCTGTGCAGAGCCGTAGGACAAAAATGCCTTGAAATTTCTCGACATTTTCTTTCACTTCAAGATGGTACATACACATGGAGAGCAGAGCACCCAGATAAGCAGGAATTTGGGGGACAGCAGTAGCTACTGTATGCAGCTGAGTTATTTCAAGGAATCGCCTAATTCAGAGAAGTCACAGTGACACTCCTTCCTTCTGCCCATTCTTGACTAACAGCATGATACACAAATTTACTGTGACTGGATTTTTCTCTTCCACACTCTTATTTTTCCCCTTTTCAACACCCCTTTTTCTGTTACCATAAGCCTGAGGTCAATCCCTAACAAAGCTCCCAATGGCCACGGAGTAAGAAAAGACAAAGATGGGCTCCTATCACTGAGTGACAACCTATTTCTTCCACAACGGATCTAAAACTACTAATGTAAAAATTCATTTTTCCAAATGGAGGTGGCTTCTTCTGTACGTCACTTCATTTCTGAACATTTTTTTGCTCACTTCCAGGCTTCCTTGAGATTTCCAAAACAATAACTATCTCTCTTATCAATAAACCAAATGGTGTAGAGAAGGCTTATCCGTGACCCTAAGAGGGTAGAAAAACACTGACAGTACCTATTTGGATATGAAACAGGTAAGCATACAATACAGAGGAGGCCAGCGAATCTTTACTGCCACTTCCAACCTACAAGGTGTTTCAGACTGAAAGCTAGGAATACAGCATCTGTCCTAACTTCATTTTGTTTTTCTGGGGATTAGATTTCATTTTCATCTTTCTAAACCATCATGAAAGACTCAAGTAAGTATTACAGTTTTCACAGAAGCAAGCTTAAATGACTACAGATGTCCGAGTAAACACAGAAGCCTTGCCCAGTGACAGAGGAAGAGGCTTTCTAGCTCCGCAGTCCCGGGTCAGCAGCAACATTATCATTTTCATATGACTTTTAATAAGTGATCTGGAGTCCTTGAACTATAAAGTTAACAGCGCCATGTGAATGCCATCAACCCATTTTAACGAGCTGCATCCCAAGAGTTTAAAAAAACTATTTGATCATCCCAACCATGAATAAAGGAGGAAAAAAAAAAAGAAAAAACAAAACCCAAAGTATCTTAAAAGTAGCACCTCTGGTCGAAATCAAGTCATGAAACGGATTCTCATTGTCGATGCAGAATTTATAGAAAACAACAAGTCTCTTTACTCTCCCAAGCATTTCAAAGTATGCAGGGAAAAAGAAATCCAGATTGCTTCTTTATTATCCCTATCCCAGGGGCGATGGTCTGCTCGGAGGGTCCCACCAAAGACACAATCATCAAATCAGAATCCTTGCTAGGTTTTTCCACAACAAAAACCAAAAGACATCTTCATATGTGAGGCTAATGGCACGAGAAGCAAAGGAAAGAGAAGCAGGCATTACAGCCTCTTCCTCCTGGCTGGCAGAGCAGCTTTTATGTCCTCATTTGGGTGGGTATAAAATCTAAAACATAAAAATTATATTTTTATGGCTTATGTATCACTGCAGTTCTGCCAGGCAACAGCAGTCAATGCTTGGTATCTTTTTGGATACTAATGATGAACGAATGACCAATGAATGAAGGGGAGCAAGGAAAGGGGAAAGAAAAAAGAATCCAGACATCATCTCCAAAGTAAGATTTGTTCCTATTGCCCCAGACACACCGAGGGATTGTCCCTCTCCATTCTCTTGCCTTGCTCAGTGCCCCAGGAGGCTGGTCCCTAAGGTGTTGACATCAACAGCTCCCTTGTCTTCATCTTTGTCTTGGGTTTAGTATATAGAAGACATGAGGAGGAGACCAGAGAGCAAGAAAATGAGGAGGAGTCATTCTCCCTGCGGCTCACTCCCTAGAGAGACACGGTATCTCCTTTAGAGGCCACAGCTCCCACTGGGTGCCCCCCGCCCCATACAGCTACCCTCTCTGGGTTCCTGTGACTGCTCTCTCCTCTTGCCGGGCTAGGGCCAGCCGCTAGTGACTTTGTCCCCTTCTAGAAGTCCCCTCGGCCACCCAGATGGAGTGTGCCATAGATTTCCCACTGGGACTCTGACTGGTACAAATGCCACAAGGGAAGCGGGGGAAGCTCACTAACATGACAGAGTCCCTTTCTGTATAAACCTTATTCATGAAGTGCTTGCTAGTCACTTAAGAGCTCGCTGGTCACCAGCTCACTGTCCTGACACTCTCCCAGAGGCCAACTGAGATGAAGAAATGACAGAGCCTGATTCTCCCCCAAAGTCTGAATAAATACTGTAGTAGCCACCCATCCCCAGAACGTGCGTGCACACACACACACACACACACACACCCCAAGACCAGTCTCTAACACCAACAGAGAAACTATGGTCTCCACCTCCTGAATGTCCTCTCTTATCAAGGAAATCAAAACAAATCTGTGTGCAACCCTTTACACTTTGCCAAGAACTTGCAAACATATTGTCATTTCATCCTTTCAAAAACCTGTGAGATAGAGGTCTTTATCCTCATTTCACAAAGAAGAAGAGGCCTTGGAGGGATGAGTCCTCAGGCAAAGATGCCACGGCCAGTAACAGGCAAGGTAAGGGTTTGGCCCAGCCCTCGGCTACCCAGTTTGGGTTTGTCACTATTTTCTTTGTCACGACTGCCCTAAATCCAGGGGAATTAGCTTCTACTGCCCACTGGCTAAGAATACCTTATGATGGCTTTGACTTCACCCAACTTTTATCCATTTAATCTAATTCTGAGTTTCTGAATACTGCTTCGATTAGTGGAGACCCATTTTGAAACTCTGCACCATCTTCCAACTGACTGGCCATCCCTCCCAGATAAGTTTCACCCGTGAACTTAATGTTCACCCTGTGATGTTACTATATAAATACAGCCAAGTCAGAGAGAAGGCAGAGCTCCATAGAAGAGAATGTCTGTGTTGGTCAAATACTGTAGGTAGAAGATAAAAGTAGTCAACTGATGTATCATTCTGTACTAATGATGGATTTAGTCCCCCAACAAGAAGTATATGGACTGAAAACCTCTACTGAGCAAAAAAATGCAGCTTCTTTGTTCCACTGAAAGAGTTCTATCATGGAGACAAATGAACTATTCTTAATTAATGTGCAAGCCAAATATCATGTTGTTCTCCTATTTTTATAGAGCTATACAACATTCTCAGGATTTGAAACGGACATTTTAACCATCTACTCACAATGAATATGAAAAAAAAAATGTGGTACAAAGAAAAAAAAAAAGCTGTTCTCGAATTCTGTAAAATGGTGGTTTCCTAAGGCCAAATGAGGAGTTTGAAAGACTTCACAATTCTATATATCTGAATAAGAGAAAGCAGACTTTTCTGCTAGTAGATTCTCTGCAAACCCAGTTGGCTAACCTCTTTTCATAGCACAGGGCATAAATAACTCTTTTTTTTTTTAATTACATCCCATTTATTTTATTTTTTTTAAAATAACATATAATGTACTATTTGCTTCAGGGGTACAGGTCTGTGCATCACCAGCCTTATACAATTCCCAGCATTCACCATAGCCCGTAGTCTCCCCAGCATCCAACACCCAGCCACGCCATTCCTCCCAAACACCCCCTACTCGAGCAACCCTCAGTTTGTTTCCTGAGATTAAGAGTCTCTTATGGTTTGTCTCCCTCTTGGGTTTCATTTTGTTTCATTTTTCCCTCCCTTCCTGATCTAGATCTAGCAGCGAGCCCTTCCATGAAAGTGGGGGAGGTACTCATTTTTGCTAATTTGAACACATCTCCAATCAAGTCACTTAACAACTTTAACAAGCACATCAACACACACAAGGGTATGCACCCCCACAACGCTGTATTTTCTCTTTTAATGGTCTCTATAAATATGGGTAAAAATTTTCCCCAGAAAAGTTGTTCTACCTTTCAGTAGGTATTCTGCCTTTTCTTGGCCTCGCTCATCAAAACACCCAGAAATAAGACTCTGCAATAATCATGCTATTAAAGAGGGCACACATGGGGTGTCTGACTGGCCCAGTCGGTAGAGCATGCAACTGCTGATCTTGGGTTGTGAGTTTAAGCCCCAAATTGGGTGTAGAGATTACTTAAAAATAAAATCTTTTTAAAGGGGAGGGGGGACTATAACCCAGCATGCATATCTGGCTTTGAGGGATACTTGGGTTTTTTCCCTCCCTACCCAGGATTAAGCATAGAGAGCAATCCCTGCATCACTTCACATGCCTTTCCATCAGAACGAAATCAAATAAAAATTTCATATTCCATTGTGGAAGACGTCACTTCGTAAGTTAGGACAGAACGTATGAGCCATATACACAGTCGCACACAGGACCATCTGATGCTTCCATTTTAGGCTTTTACACGATCTTTTCAACACAAGAGGACTTCCACACACAGCTTCTACCACAAATCCACATCTACTCTCGCGTCCTACTCACCCAAAGCATCTACAGGACGACACTGATTATCCTGCCCGTTTGCACAATGAAAGCCATAAACAGTTCTGTCCAATTCACCTCTAAAGGTAGGACGGTGCTTATCATGCCATATCTCCCACCATCCTGAACCCGCAGAGTCTGAAATCCAGTATTTCATTCACTTCTTAACGGCAATGGATTATGGATCCATCAGTGCCTTCCCTCAAACTCAAGTTGGCTTCTTGGATTACACTTTTATCAACAGAGCTCCGAAGCACAATCCACGCATATACAAGACTTGCTCGGTGCCCTCAAGGTGTTGGTGACTTGCTCAGTGCCCTCAAAGTGTCAGTGACTGCCGTCACTGCTCTGAAAGGCACGAGTGTCCCCGACTGCCACACACTAGCCCTGGAAAACAGTCAATGGACACTACACTATCAGGAACTTGAAGGATCCTCCTGCTTCATTTCCTTCACTGGAAAAAAAAAAAAGGCAGAAAATATGCCTTCTCGTGGCCTCTTACAAGCTGAGGGAGACCCACAGCGCTGCCACTTTTTTTTTTCAGGCTCCCGGGAAAAAGAAGAAATGCCAAAACTGAGTTATAAAAACTGTGGTATTTAAAGTTATACAATGAGTATATTCGTTTTGTCCTGCCAGTGCCTTCATGACTGTATTTGGAGATATTGTCAAACCATCAGAAATCTACATCTGAAGCCTTTAATTAATGTGAAGGCTCGGGCCAAATGCCCCTGTCCTGCCCTCTTGATTGGCAAGCAACCAGAAAGAGAAAGGCTAAGAACAGACCCAAGCCTTGTGGAGCTCAATTATAACCCACGGAACTGTACTTAATAAGGCCTGCTGGTTTAGGCCAAGAGTCTAAGACATGGAATCTCAGCACCATCAAAGCTGAACTTGGACTGCTTCCACCTAATCTTGGATAAAGCAGAACCAGAAATTTCAGGGAGGAATTTTGTACCCACAAGCACATCATCAAGCCCCACCTGCAAAGAATTAATAGTACTGAGATTAAATTTTAAAACACCGAAACCAAACTCAATCCATGTGCCGTCCACATCTCGGGCTGTCTACTTTAAGATATGTGCATTCTGCCTTCTGCATGTTTTCCTCCACTTAAATTGGGACCCTGCGCTTGAAACGACCAGCTCTGACACAAGAGTCACCATAACTTCCTCTCCTTAAAAGACTCTTTATCCCTGACAAGGTCTGGCAGAAGGTACTAGGACAGTTTAAAAAATACAGCACAGAAATGAAATGAAGTTAGTTATCATCACCCACTGTGAGCGGAAATGGAAAAGATGGGGAAATTTGTGGTAACCAGGGCTACTAATAATAACTCATCCAGGTAAGGTGGTTTTAAAGGAAAGATGGGCAAAATACACTGAAAATGCAATTTGTTGAAAATACCTAGAATTTCATCTAGTCCTGGGCTTCTCAATGTGGTAAGAAAAACCTCCCGGGAAAGGGACCTGCCGTGCCGTCGAGGTTACTCAAAAGGTATAATTTCCTGGAGAGTCAATTTTACCACAGAGCATCCATGGTAAACATCCGTGTATTAAAAACTAACATCCGTTGGTGGCATAAGCCTCTGAATGTAGTAAAAACCATTAGAATGTATACTTTTAAATGTTGGATATCCTGGTATATAAATTATATCTCAATTTTTTAAAATTTGATAAACTAGTAACAGTATAGTTTGGAGATGAAGGGGAAGTTTACATGAATTTTCACACTAAAATTTGTTCAGGAGGTTGCCTTTTCCCTGTTTGTTTTTACTTTTCTTTTTTTTAAAGCAAACTCTGCACCCAATATGGGACTTGAACTCACGAACCCAAGTTCAAGAGTCAGGTGCTCCACCAATTAAGCCAGCCAGGCGCCCCCCCAATTAAGCCAGCCAGGCGCCCCCAGGGGGTTACTTTGAGATTCCCTCCCCCATCTTTTCTCCTTCAGGAGTGCACTTTAGGAGGGCATGTTCATGCTCTTCTGCCTCTGAGTGTGATCAGAGGAAAAGTCTGAGAAGCTCTGAGCTTACTTGGTTTGCAAAGGAGGAGAAGGGACTCACTCAATGATTCTGCCGGTTGACAACAAAATAGAAGGAAATGAACTAGAACCTACAGAGATCCCGTCTGTCCAGGGGCTCCCAACCTTACATCCTCATGAACTTTCTTTTCAGAAAACATTTTTTCCAAATTTATAAAAGCTGTAAGTATTTGCTAAAGAAAATTCAGAAAACCGGGAGTTTTCAAAATTGTTGAAATTTTAACATTTTGGTATCTTTCTTCCCTGTCTCCTTTTCTAGGCAAACGATCTCTTTCTGTCCTTGTTCTAAAATAAACCTGGAATAATACTGTATTGTTGTTTTTCACATAAAATATTGTGGTAATCATTCCAAGATGCTAATTGTGCTTCAGAAAGAGCGATTAATGACTATGTGAAGGGCCATCATGAGGATGTGTGATAATTTAACAATTCCCTTGTCGTAACACATTTTGAGTATTTCCAATTTTTCACTTTTATAAATAATGTTGTGATAAACATCCCTGAAGAAAACCCTTCGCCTCAATCTCTACTTCCTTAGGAGAATATGATAGAAACACAGTTGGGGGTGGGGGGAGCTGCCTCATAGTTATTTGGCCCCTCAACAGTTTTACCAGTTGGTACACCCATCAGACCCTTCCTTCTCTGCCCCACTTTCCATTTACCAACACCATGCTCCTTCTACAGTTACAATCTGAGAAACAAAATTAAATCTTTATCTTAATTTACATCTTTCCTTATGAGAACTTATTTCATACTTTGTCATTTGTATCCCTTCTATGAACTTGCATTTTCTTTTGAGGACCTGCTATTGGTCGGGGGGGGGGGGGGTTTTTAGAACAATTTAGTTTTTTTTTTTTTTTTTTAAGATTTTATTTATTTATTTGACAGAGATCACAAGCAGGTGGCCGGGGGTGGGAAGCAGTGAGCCTCCCAGGCATCCCAGAACAATTTAATTTTTAATAGAAAATTAAGGGGCACCTGGGTGGTTCAGTCATTAAGTGTCTGCCTTCAGCTCAGGTCATGATCCTGGGGTCCTGGGATGGAGCCCCGCATCAGACTCCCTGCTCCGCAGGGAGCCTGCTTCTCCCTCCCCCTCTCCCTGCTATTCTGCCTGCTTGTGCTCTGTGTGTGTGTGTCCAATCAATCAATCAGTCAATCTTTTAAAAACAGAAAAGAAAATTAAACTTTGGTTACAAATATTTCCTCAACCTGTCCTTTTCTTCCCATTTGATGACAAAATCTGATACATCAACTTAAAATTCTGTACTTAATTCATTCATCTGATCTCCTCTGTGATTTAGGTTTATGTTTTTAACAGTTCCAAACATACACATTTGTTTTGGCTTTTTTGGCTTTATGTTTTACACTTAACTAATCCATCTATATGTCATTCTGATGTGCAGTAACTTTTTTTTTTTTAAATAAATCAAAAACCTTTCCCTAAAATCATTCCAGGCTTTAAAAGTTACATTGTCATAGGAATATTTCTGCATATAATCAAATATTTGATCCAAATAGGGGAGTTTTCTCATGTCTCCTCATGTACTCCCAATGACAATCAAGAAGACACACAGAGCCCAGCGACTCTCCTTAAGCATCTGACACATTCTTTGAGTGCCCCCTTCTTCCCCTTCCCCACCCAAGTGGCCCATGGGCCGTCCCTCCCTAAGCCTTAGATTCTCGTTCAGTGCATTCCTTTAAAGGCCTCTCAAGAACAGTGGAGTAACTGCCAGGATGTTCAAGGTCTTACTCTCCTTCCACTTCATGAGTCTACTCCTACCCACATGGTACGTTCTGCATAGACTGTCTATCCTGTGCCACCACCCCTGCCCCCCCCCCCCCCCATGGCTCTAGGACCAGGGTAAGTCACCCGGTCTCTCCAACTTTTTCCTCATTTCAATACCACTACCTACTTCACAACTCTGCTGTGAATTTTCGGTGAATTGATCTAACAGTGACTGGGACATCGTAGGTACTCAACAAATACTAGATTTAATTTATAATGCAAAATCCAATGTGAAAATGAGAGAACAGTCTGATCCGGGGCTAGATGGGGAGAGGCAAAAACTGAGTAATTAAGAGAAAAAAATATCTCAATGCAGTGAATGCCAAAAGCCCATGATGGGCAATAAAAAAAAAAAAAAAATATATATATATATATGTCTTTTAAATAAAGACAGGATCAGTGACAGTGCTGTCCTGTGCCACACTGGCACCTGACATGCTTCCTTAAATTCTATAGCCAAAGTGACTACCTCACTCACCTTACCCTAGGCTCAAATGTGATTCTAATTTTCTAGTCCTCAAAATAACTGAGGTAATCATCCCCAGTATCTCAGTATTTGAAACCATAGCGAAAGGGCACCTGGGTGGCTCAGTCGGTTAAGCGTCTGCCTTCAGCTCAGGTCATGATCCCGGGGTCCTGGGATCGAGCCCCGCATGGGGGTCCCGGGTCAGCAAGAGAGCCTGCATCTCCCTCTCCCTCTGCTCATGTGCTGTATCTCTCTTGCTCACTCTATCTCTCAAATAAATAAAATCTTTAAAAAAAAATAATATTGTATGCACAGATTGTTCATAATTTTATTATGTGTATATTTCATGCCAGCTATTAGCCTAGTAATCGACCATACAGGACAGAGTCCCTGCTCTCACACTGGCACCATGCAAGTGTGAGTGGCAGGTGACACGCAGGTGACCTACAGAATGACCTAGCAGCTACTTTAATTTGGGAAGCCGAGAAAAGACTTTCTAAGAAGGTGCACTTAAGCTGATATCTGAATATCTAGAATCCAGCCACAAGAAAATTAGGAAGAAAGAGCATTCCAAGCAGTGAACCAGCTGACACAGAGGTCAAGGTGGGAACAGGCTCGGCTGGCATGTTGGGGGGACGACCAGAGGGGCCAGTGCGGCCCAGGCATGGTGACTGGAGCAGTGAGGGAGAGGCAGGAGGTCACAGAGAGGCTGGCTCTGCTGCCTACAGAGGCCGAGGCTAATCACATGGGGTACTGCATTTCAGGAAACAGGTCTGGATTTTATTTTAGGCACACTGGACAGTTTGGAGAATTTCAACTAGGGAAGTGATACAGTCTGATTACTGCTAAGTGAAGAGTGGACTGTAAGGGTAGGCCAGGAGGGTGTTTCAGTAATCCAAGCAAAAGATAATGGATAACGGCGGGTGACGTGATGGAGAGAAGCGCAATGATTCTGGGCCCAGTCTGGGTGGAGATGGATGAGAAGTGGGTAGGAAGGGGAGGAGAGGGAAGAGAGATGACTCCTGGCGTTGGGGCTTGGGTGACGTAGATGGACAGAAGTTCTAGATTCTCAGAGATGCCTGAAGAGGAAAAGGTTTGGGTACCAAGAGGCACATTGAGTTTGAAGTGTTTATTCGTTCCAATGGAATCACTCTGTGTGCACCTATGCCAAAAAAAAAAAAAAAAAAAAAAATCCACTGAATTCATGTGGAGGATACCCACAGAAAAGATGTGATTTGTGTCCTACATCCTCTGAGCCTCCAGCAAAGGCAAGGACACAGCCATGACCGAGGTCCTCGTGCTAATGGATGAGTCAGAGCAGACTGCAAAACCAGGGTTATCATCTCATTACCTATGAGACAAAGTTCTTTATGTAAAAATAAAGGAAACTTTCAAGCCTCTAAGTTACACACACACACACACACACACACACACACACACACAATAGATTCATAAGGTGGCAACACTGCTACGCACACATTTCTTTAGAGAAAACTGGGACTTCACTGTCACTACTTGGAATACATGAAGATATCACAAAAGTACCAAGTTGTAATAAAAATATCTGAAAAGGAAGGAACCCTTAGGATAAATAACCACCCACAGATTTTTAAGTTATTTCAGATAAGAACAAACGGGCAGGTAGGTGGTCCAGGTTTTGGGGTTCCACACATACTTTGAAAACGTGGCAGGCAGAAAATGACCAGGTACACCTGGGAATCTCTCTGAAGGCCTCAGGACAGGAAGGCTCACGTGGCCTCCATTGGGGACAGCAATGAATTAAATCTGTCGTGGGGGAAAGGTCCAAGACAGATCTAAAGTGACATTTTCCGCCTCACATCATGTCATCGGGAGACAATCCACAGCAGGGTGGGGGAGCCTGCAAAGAGCATCCGCGGGAGTCAGGGGCCCTCTGGAGCCAGCTACGTTGAAGGACACTGGGGACAGGGAACAATACACGGTCACTTGGCCCCTGAGAGCTGATGACAAGGGAACCGGCCTGGATGACCTCAAAGGTTCCCTCCAGTTTTCTGATTTTATGATTTTTTTCTTCTCTGTTGTACAGCATTAAAAATCATTCATTCGATTTTCCACGGGGCAGGGGGGAAAAAAACCTATTGACGATGTATTCCAATATTAATTGAAATGTAGTAGTCTTCTTTCAAGGTTAATATGTCAAGACTTCTTTTTTCTTTTGCTCATGTGGCTCTTCACTTGGAGCCTCTAAAAATAATTATCTTTTGAGGTAGGGGAATTAAGGTGTGGGAGGGAGTGAGCAGTGCTCCAATTAAGGGCAGCAGTGGTCTGATTGCCTCGTGGAACGCATGGCTGTTCAACAGAATGCAGAACGCCACATGCTTCTGGGTGAATATCACCCCAACATTTCCAATAATGACCCCAGGAATACTAAGGACTGTCTGTTCCAAGTCTGCCTCGTAAGCATGAACGCATGAAAGGATCTTCGAGAGAGAACGTTTTATGGACAGCAAGAGTTAGTGACTCTGCTCGCAGGCGCCCATTATCAGGCTGGTGGGGACTTGGAGGAGTCTGCCATTTACGGTGGCATCTGAGATTTAATTAACACAAAAACTCAACTGAGAGAAATGTTTCCTTTTTTTTTTAAAGGAAGAGAAAGAACACAGTTCAAACACACACGAGGAAGCCAAACCTAGGCATTGTTCACCATTTTTTAAAAAAATTCTCTCCTTGGGTGAAATGTGGCTATGAATCGAAAACGATAGTACCTGTTGGGGTGTCTCATGAGCCTGAACACCACCCCACAAAGGCTCGTGAAAGCCGTCATTTCCAAATGGCTCCTTATGGGAGGCCACCCCAACTATCCCATCGAGAGATGCATGAAGAAATGGCTTCAGTTCTCACTTCCCCTAGAAACACACACACAAAAATAATTCTTAAGATTCAGCCTTTTTAAAAAAGCTGAAATATGAACCACTGGAGGGAGGAAGTGGCCCCTTTCTAGTTGACGCGCAGGGAACTCTGAAGATAGAGACATGAAGTGCCCCTGGCTCTTTTAGATCTGAACCATGCCCGGGCAACCCAGCCACGCGCCTTGGGCATTCAGGTGAGCTGTCCAAAGCGAGAGAGGTTTATCTAGAGCCACAGAGAAATGGCCGGACAACTTCCCCAGAAATCATCATTGAAGAGTCGCCCTGCGGTTTGTTTCATTAATTTAAATTGTGTCCCATAATTTATTTTGTCTAATGGCCATATGTTTCCCCCATGTTCGGGCCAGGAATTGTAACAGACATGGAAGAGAACAGAGATAGAGCAGGGCTCCCCTTTCCGCTTTTACCCCTGCTCCTTTTTTCAGAAATAGCACCGGTTGACTTCAGTTCAAATAAACAAGAAGTGCCTGTTTCCTTATTCTCAAGTAAGTTGCCCTTGGAAATCTGCCTTTGCCTGAAAAGAGAATAGAGCACACTCCTTTCTCAGAAGGGTTGTACCTACAGATGTAGGTACAACCTACATCTGGGCAGGAAATGAGAAAGGACAGGCTTAAAACCGGACCTGCTTCTTGAGGAAGCAAAATTAGGGAAAAGCACACTGGTGCACTTTATTAATGTTTAGTAAGGCTTACACATAGGATGACTTGCTGCCATTTGACTGATTTAAAAAAAAAAGGAAGGGAAACTAATTACCCTTTTATAATTTAAAATGAGCCTCTGCTCTTAGCTCACAATCCACGGAACTGCTCCAAAAAGCAGAAACCACAGTTAAAGAGGAAGAGACCCAGAATCCGAGATAATGCTTGGCTCTCAGAATGAGCCTCGGTTTTAGGCCATAAGACCCAACAAATGCTGCCCAGTTATGTCAGTATACATTCAGATGTGACTTCTCACAAACTGACCTAATAATGCACTAATAATAACATCTGAGGCTAGGCAGTAACAGTAGTTTTAGTAAAATTTAAAAAACCAGAAACCAGCCCTTTCACATGCAACCTTTTCCCTGAAATACTTCATCACAAAAAAGGGAAAAAAGGTCACTAGTGCATTTAATGAAAACTTACATCACCTAGGTAGTGCTTGCTTACTTGAACTAACAAATAAGTTGGCAGAAACTAGATCAACTGAATGCAAAATAGTAAAACAAATTTTTTTTTCTTTAGAAAGGAAATACTGAATCAGTAGGCCCTGCTAAGTGGAATGACATTTTCATTTTGCAAACACTCCTCCCCCCTGCACCCCCCCCCCCAACACACATACAGAGTTGGAGAGGGCTTTAAAAACCAAATGCCTTAGCCTAATGGTGACACTAGAGTAACGACTTGCTTATTGTGTTCTCTATGTATGGCTTTCCTAACTATACTCGTCAATGACTTGACTTTAAAAAAAAAAAAAAAAGACTGTTAACACAGTACATATTGAACAGAATGACTATTACACAATGTTCTAGATATACCACACACACAGGTTTAGGAATATAAGTGAGCAAATGTCTCCTGATCATATAATCTTTTTTTTTTTAATTTAATTTTTTTTTTCAGCTTTCCAAGATTCGTTGTTTATGCACCACACCCAGTGCTCCATGCAATACGTGCCCTCCTTAATACCCACCACCAGGCTCAAGCAACTCCCCACCTCCCTCCCCTGCAAAACCCTCAGTTTGTCTCTCAGAGTCCTCGGTCTCTTACGGCTCGTCTCCCCCTCCGATTTCCCCCAACTCACTTCTCCTCTCCATCTCCCAATGTCCTCCGTGTTATTCCTTATGCTCCACAAGTAAGTGAAACCATATGATAATTGACTCTCTCTGCTTGACTTATTTCACTCAGCATAATCTCTTCTAGTCCCGTCTATGTTGATACAAAAGTTGGGTATTCATCCTTTCTGATGGCTGAGTAATATTCCATTGTATATAGAGACCATATCTTCTTTATCCATTTGTCTGCTAAAGGGCATCTTGGCTCTTTCCACAGTTTGGTGACTGTGGCCACTGCTGCTATGAATATTGGGGTACAGATGACCCTTCTTTTCACTACATCTGTATCTTTGGGGTAAATACCCAGGGGTGCAATTGCAGGGTCATAGGGTAGCTCTATTTTTAATTTCTTAAGGAATTTTCACACTATTTTCCAAAGCGGCTGCACCAACTTGCATTCCTACCAACAGTGTAAGAGCGTTCCTCTTTCTCCACATCCTCTCCAGCACACGTTGTTTACTGTCTTGTTGACTGATCAGGTAATCTTCTTCATAAATAGTATCACTAAGGCCATTAGGTCACCCCTTATTGTTCGTACTGTACTGCAACAGGTGTCACAGGAATTGTACAAACTATGGGTAACAAACTTTTTAAATAACAGCTTTATTGGGACATAACTCCCATATCCCGCAATTCATTCAACCAGAGTATACAATTCAGTGGTTTTTAGTATATTCGCAGATGTATGCAAGCATCACCACAATCAATCCTAGAACGTTTTCATCTGAGGTAATGAAACTTTAATGAGTTGCTAAGCATCTAACTAGCCAAAGTACCAGACGCCTGAGAAAAGCTTGCAGCTAAAAGCATTCCCTCACCTTCAAAGTATACATTTATATCTGGACTTTGTTGTACTTGCTTTGTTCTTTTTTCCACTTAACACATGCTACAGAGTTTGGATTTGATTCAAAAGCTTATGAGGAGTTGTTGAAAATTTCTGAGGAGGCATGAACTCCATCACCAGAAGCCGTTAAGAAGGCAGAGGCATGGCATGCCTCAGAGTTCACAGATGAGAAGCTCGGCCGAGACATGGGACCAAAGCAGGTTACTACAGAAGTCCAGGAGGAGGTACAAGCCTCAATCTGTGAGGTGAAAAGGAGCAAGAAGGAAGGACTGGAACAATCCTGAGAAGCCGGCACCGGCAGCTGTGGCTCTGGCCCACGGTAGGGTGAGAGGAGGCGGAGTCACACGGAGACTGGGGACATGCAGGTGCCGTCAGCACAAGGACAATCCAGAAGGGAAAACAGACTTCAAGGTAAAGCTCCCGCGCAACCTAAATGTGTTACGTTGACAAATGCGTGTCCAGGGCATGTAGAGGCCTGCCAGGCCGGAAAAGAAATGATGCCAGTTACGCACAGGTGTGCGCAGCCGAATGTCTGAGACTGGGGACAAAAGCACCCGGGACAGCGGCCGACGCAAGAAGGCTTTGGATGAGGTGGAAAGAGCAGCAGGAACCAGGAAGACGGACTGAGACGGGCCACCGTCCCTCTGCAGGCAAATGTCTACACGAAGGAGGGCCGAGAGTGAGGTCCCGACCGGTGACTCCAGGAGGGACAGGAGCAAATGGAACTCCTCGCGTCCTGCAGGGTCTGGTCTCTCCCGCTGCTGCTCCTGTCTGTGGTGTGCCCCATGCCTTCTGAACACGGCAAGGTAAGAAAGGTTCTAGAAATGCTGAATACATACATCTAAGGCTGTTGATGATGATGACCGTTGGAGGCCACCTCAGAAACCTCACTGGGCCAGAATTAAATTCCCAAATTCTATGAAAGCACGTGAAAGCTAAGTCTAAGTCACAAGATCTTCAGTTTGCTCAGAAAACCATAAAGATTATGCTTATCACCATGAACGTTAAGAGCTGAACATGCTTCTTCAAGTTTCCCCAGGAACATTCCAGTCACCTTACTGAAAGTTCCTTTATTTTGAATCAAAGTGACTAAAAACTCTGAAAAGAGGGGCGCCTGGGTGGCTCAGTGGGTTGGGCCGCTGCCTTCGGCTCGGGTCGTGATCTCGGGGTCCTGGGATCGAGTCCCGCATCGGGCTCTCTGCTCAGCGGGGGCCTGCTTCCCTCTCTCTCTCTCTGCCTGCCTCTCCATCTACTTGTGATTTCTCTCTGTCAAATAAATAAATAAAATCTTTTAAAAAAATAAAAATAAAAATAATAAATAAATAAAAACTCTGAAAAGAAACCAATGTGCCAAACTACCGCTCAGTGCAACGTCTTATAAATTTTAGTGCTTTGGGGTGGTAGAAAATACAAGAAATTCCAAAACAGTACATCCCCCTTTTCTTTCACAACTCATCCCCAGAAACCAATAATCTAAACCACTGAGAGAAATCAAAGAAGTAAAATTTAAAAATCCGAAATTCAAATGATCAGCCGTCGCACTCAAAAGGGGAGGAACAGTGATTCAGGAACTTTTACTTTCAACCTAATTTCAAAGTGAACAATTATTCTGTCCCACTAGAATTAGTAAGGTCTCAGAATCAAAAATATAATGACACAAAAAGAATATTTTATAACCATAATATCCTGGGCCTTTCGAAACATGGCTATTACCCTCTTTTTGCACATTAAAAACACAAGGCCATGGGGCAAGCTAATTACTTCTTTAAACCAAATCAAAGAAATAATTGGTTGAATTACCTCGATTTTATGTACCAAATGATGCCCTAATACTTAAAGATACAGTGACCACATAATTTATCATCCGAAATGAGTAACTTTTCAGAGTGAAAGGGGTGATGTTAAAAATCACATCAGGACAACATGTGTAAACCGTGCCAGTCCTAGGTGAATGGAGACACATGGTGGCCCCACTAACGGTACTCTGGAGGGGCACGTGGTGGCACAGTTGGTTCAGAGGATTAGAACACAGTATCAGAAAAACTGAAGAGGGACACCTGGGTGGCTCAGTCAGTTAAGCATCTGCCTTCGGCTTGCGTCATGACCCCAGGGTCCTGGAATCGAGTCCTGTTTCAGGCTCCCTACTCAGTGAAGAGCCTGCTTCTCCCTCTGCCTGCTACTCTCTTTGCTTGTGCACATCCTCTCTCTCTCTGACAACGAAATAAATAAATAAAATCTTAAAAAAAAAAACTGAAGACTGAAAAAAAATCTTAAAAAAACCCAAACAAACAAACAAACAAAACAAAACCCCGAGAACTATGAAGGGAAAGAACCCAAGACACGGAATAAAAATGAGCATCAGAGCTAGCACACAAGTCCTATATCACTCCGGGTGTATATTACAGAGTCAAGAGTTAGAAACACGGTTCCCCTCACAGACTGGGACCTTCACTTTCTTACATACAGAGAAGGTCAGGGTAGCCTGTGCCTGCAGGATTGTTTTGTTTTTTGTTTTGTTTTGTTTTTTGTTTGTTTGTTTGTAATCTTATTAGGGGATCACAAAAGAAAATGAGAAGACTAACTCCAAGCTGGATGACAGATAGGGTCAGAAATCTAGGGGGGAACTGGCATTCCCTACACCTACCGGGAAATAGAACAGCCATAGCTTTTCAGAGAAATTCTGCAGTAATGATCACATCCCCCAGGGGCACACAGCCTCTTGAGCCAGTGACCCCACCCCATTCTTAGAGACTTTTCCCCAGGGAAATAATTGTGAATTTTGTAAATACATATTCACTATAAGATATGTACCTTAAAATTGGTTAAAAACATCAAAAAACTAAAATTCAAACTTGCAGCAATAGGTGACAGGTAAAATAAATTACAAGATCACGAAGCCTCGAAAAGTACTTTGTTACATTATGTACAAAAACATTCATGATAAATAAACATGGAAAGGGAAATCAAATTCATGTGTAAATACCATGCGAGTTCTTTTAAATTTACTCACACAAAGAGACACACAGAGACACACACACACACACACACACACACACATCTACATAGTAGAGAAAGGAAAGGTGGGAAGATTTACAATAAAGTGTTAAAAGTAATTAACTCTGGGTGCTGGGATGAAGAACTTTTTTCCTTCTTCTTGCTAATTTACATTTTCTTAATTGAACAAACTGAACAGGTATCACTTTGTAAAAAGAAAAAAGTAAAAAAATGAAGGAAGTCTACTCTTCCACCTGCCAGAGGACCTTCCATCACAGGTGTAGTTCAATCAGGGATGGAGCTGACTGGTCTCTAAGTCAGAGAAGGAGAAAATGGGATGGGGCTCTACCCTATACCCTCCCCCAAACCAGTCTTGTAAGGATAAAAATGAGATGAAATGCACAGAAGCATCTTAAAGGGTGGTCAAGTGTTAGATACAAAAGTGATTCTATTTAGATGGCCCGCCATTACCAGAACACGTTACTTCGGGGTGGGTGGTTTTTCTTCCTTCCACAGGAATGCATCACTCTGCTTTAGGCGTACCATGATGCATTCGCAAAATGGCTAGCTAGACCGAGCACAAAGCGAAGTGGCATGCTAGATGAAAACCATACCCCTCACCTCATTAGACCCTTTTCTAATCAAAGGAAAAGTAATAGGACATTTCTAATCGGGTTCCTGGGAAAGTCACCAAAAAATAAGAATTGAATCGACTTCTGCTAAATACATTACTAATAGTTCATGATCTCAGGACCTTGAACATAGTAGAGATTCAAAGGAAATCTCTACTGATGCATAGTTATTTTGCCAAAAAAAGAATCCATGCATACAACATTTTCAAGAATAAATACTGAAATTTACCAAAATGTTAACAATAGCTGTGCTTAGTTTGTGAAAATATGTCAGTTTTTCTATCTTGTAAAATTCTAATTCATTAAATTCTAATTCATAAAATTCTAAAATTCATTAGAATTGAGTGATTATTAAAGTAAACTTTAATCAGTCTTTGCAAATCCCAAGAATCTATTGCACTTGGACCCAATGACTAACCAACTGGTTACATGACTGTGAGCAAGTCCATTTACCTATCTGGGCTTCAGACTCTTCAAGTTTATCAAGGTCAGGGGAGGAATACATGTGATTGCTGACTAAAGACACCAAAAGTGTCTAGCACAATAGTTGAGAATGCTTTAAAAGTGATAACTTTTTAATGGGGAGGAACAATATCTATGAACAAAATATTATTTGTAACGTTCCACTCATTCCAATCAGCACATAAGGCTCATGACCTCAAACAGCAGATACCTGGCATTGTACAATCCATTTCTGACTTCCTACTCTCAAGCCAACATAGATTTGAAGATTACTCTAATCTTATAGAACCAAAGAGAGAGCTCCCCTTAGGGGTTTTGGTTCGTGGGCCAAATTTGAGCCTCAAAAATCACTTTAAAGCCAACCTAGAAACCACAAAAGAAACCCAGAGATGTTAACTACAGCATACGCTGAAACACATTCAATATGTCTCGAGAAAAGGAAAGTATATTTATCAAGTGTGCTATGACAGAGCAGGCAGAGAACACTAAGAATGCTAATCCCTTTACCATCATTAAAATATCTGACTCTGAGCAGTCACATAAATAACATGGGCCGTAATTCCCATATATACTCAACTGGACAGGTAACTGGGTAAACTCAAAAGTGCCTCCTATCTCTACCACGGCATAAATTTCTCGTACCTACAGTGGTACAGGCTACACTTAATTAAAGCTCAGTTTTCCCCACAATTCAAATGGCGGAGTGGGGGGGAGATGGAGTACTTTTGTCATGACAATGACTAAGGTCTTATTTTAAGATCGTCCCACATCACTTTAGGCAATTACTATCAAAGGAATGCTTTAGAAAAATAGCCAATAGTGACAGAACGTGTTCATCATATATTAACGGAGAAAGAGGGCAATACATACATGACACCTGTTTGAAATCTATTGATGCATTGAGAATAGACACATATTAACAACAAATATCAGTGTGGTGGTAGTGTTCGTGATTTATTTTCTTAAGTCTTTTCTGTTTTTGTTTTTGTTTTTTGTTTTTTGTTTTTTTTTTAGATTTTCTTTATTTGACAGAGATCACAAGGAGGCAGAGAGCAGGCAGAGAGAGAGAGAGGAGGAAGCAGGCTCCCTGCTAAGCAGAGAGCCCAATGTGAGGCTCAATCGCAGGACCTTGGGATCATGACCTGAGCCGAAGGCAGAGGCTTTAAACCAGTGAGCCACCCAGACGCCCCTGTATTTTCTGAACTTGATACACTTGAACATGTATTTTCTTTTTTTAAGATTTTTTTTTTTTTTTAATTTGAGAGAGAGAGTGAGAAAGAGCGTGAGAGGGGAGAAGGTCAGAGGGAGAAGCAGACTCCCTATGGAGCTGGGAGCCTGGTGCAGGACTCAATCCTGGGACTCCAGGATCATGACCTGAGCCAAAGGCAGTGGCTTAACCAACTGAGCCACACAGGCACCCCAACATGTAGTATTTTCATAACCCCAAACAAGTAACAGCGTTTTAGAGTGATTCTAATACAGCTTACAAATTTTCAGTTGCTCAAGGTGTTCTGGGCTCCATTCCTCTTCTTTTCAAGCTCACTCAGAAGCTGAATAAACCACTGACAGAGGCTATTTTATAAAGCTTTGTATAAGATGCAGGTTGTCACCCTTCTCCCACAGCCCCCAGTCACCTCTGTGCCATTGAGCTACCTCACCCCACCTACCCTCATGAGCTCAGACACCAAACCATTCCTCTTCCTTCCACCATTAAACTTAACCATTTACCACCCTATTCTCTAAGGCCCCTTCTGCTCAAGACATTGGGAAAGATGTTTGGAGGCAAATGGTATTTCATGGGGCCCTCATATTAACCCTTGTACACTGCTATCTCTTCTGCAGAGGTATTACCGCACCGACCTTTGCCACTCATTGTAATATGACGGACAGACCTGGTCCGCCATCTTGACGCCAACTTAGCTTATCCAGAGCGGGAGTAACTGTGTGAAGTGCAATCAAATAATCAAATGAGCATACTATGACCCAGTGCTTCTTCAGAACAGGTGTGATCCCAGACTCACCTGCCCAGCAGGAGTGACGAGAACACCTGAATAATTCAACATCTAAATATTCCAGGAGGCACCCAGTTTCTGGGAGGCCATACATAAAAAAGATGACATGGGAAAAGAGAGAGACCCTTGAAGCCTGGAAGAGGTGTTCCCTCCCAGAACACGAAGGGTCTTGGCCCACGACAGAGAGAATTAAGCAAAGCAGCTGAGGAAGGATAAAGGTCTGTCAGCTTTCTACTTCCTTCTGAGTCTATCTCACAGTGGGACTTCCTTATTTGTTCGAAGTATTATAAATTCCCAGAATATCAGGCACACCCATACTCAAACGTAAGTACAAAAACACACCACGAAGCCAAATACAAATGGTTCCTGGGCTATTAATTGGAGGCCACACATCAGATAAGGGTGATTTTCTTTGACAGGTTTAAGGTGGCACCTTCACAAAAGAGATAAGGACACTAATGAAAATCTACTTGCCAGCTTTGGAAAGTTCACCCTCAAAACAGATACGAAGTGACTGTAAAGTTGCTTTACACAAGCAGTAGGAAATCGGTAGTAAACAGAAAACAGATTTTCTGAAATCCCACACGGCTTTGTTAACACTACGCGAAATTTACTGCCTTAGGTCATGTTTGTCTGGGCTGTGATTACAGGCCAAACCGAGGCCAAAACTGCTCTCCATAGTTCACGCAAGTGGCTTTTCAAGAAAGTATAAAATGATCTTTATGTTTATTCCGAAGACAAAAAGAGGTTTTTCCTGTTTTAGAAAAATGCTTAATTACCTAGGTTAGAGGTAAGGTGCACGCTCAGAAATGAAAAATACATCCACTTAGGAAGGGAAAAAAAAAGGGTTGTCCTAATTATACATGGATGATCTAATTAAACTGTCATTCACAATTCATTAAAGCTATTAATAAGTTGTAAATGGGGAAAAATGGGTATTACAGTTAAATTTATGGGAGTATTAAAACCTATGTACTATAAAGATAGCCAAGGACTGGTAGTGGAATTTTGTAAGAAGTACATGACCTGTGGACCTCACTTAGGATCCTCGGAGACCTCCTCTACAGGCTCTCGACCCTCCTCGTTTATAAATGAGGAAATTGGGGTCTACTGAGGCTCCGTGAATTGCCCAATGTACATCCTCTAACTCATTTTCCCACCACTTATAAGTTGCCACATTTCCTGAATTGTACGCGGAGCTTGGTTCCAAACAGAAAATGCTAGCACGTCTCACTGCAGTCCAGTGCAGAGGAGGGTTAGAAACCCTGGACCAGTTCACAGAACAAAATATTAAAGGGGCACCTGTGGTGGGCTCAGTCAGTGGAGATGCGACTCCTGATCTTAAACGGTTGTGAGTCCGAGCCCCACGTCAGGTATAGAGGTTAATTAAAAATAAAGTCTTAAAAACAACAACAATAATTAGAAGGGAGGTTAACTGATGCAGAGAAGGGAAAAACAGAATAACAACCATGCAGCCACCTGGCAGTGCTCAAAGGGAGAAGCAGCAGAAACTCAAGGAAACAAAATCTGTATTAAAGAACCTGATGGATCTAAAACACCAGAGTTCTTAGAAATTTCAAGGTGAGTCAAATATCCCTTATTACTAACCTACCTACTAAGAGAAGACATTTTTTAATTAAGAAGAGATAGTATCACGCCCCCAACTGAAACAGTCATCACTGAGAACCATCACTATGTTGGTGAAGGACTTAGGAGAAGCAGAACAAAGTTCCTTCCCACCTCTAGGAATCATGCGTTTTCTTCTTCTGATGATTCCACATTTTAAGGAGGCCCCCAAATTACCTAGGCAGAGAAGCCCTCATCAAAGACAGGTCATGCTGCACTGTTGTTCAGGGCCTAAACCCCAAACCCTTGTATACCGACCCGGGGCCTAGGAAGCCATGTGCTCCACACCAAAGGACGGCTGGAAAACCAGTCCCTTGAAATGACTCTGGGTCGAAGGAAAAATTAAAATGTGTTCTGCACTGGTGTTAACTGCATTCGTTTTACACGTTAGCAACATATTTACGATGGCTTTTAAAGTACTTTCTAGGGCGCCCGGGGGGCTCAGTTGTTAAGTGTCTGCCTTTGGCTCAGGTCATGATCCTAGGGTCCTGGGATCAAATCCCGAGTCAGGCTCCTTGCTTGGTGGGGAGCCAGCTTTTGCCTCTCCCTCTGCTGCTCCCCCTGCTTGTGCTCTCTCGTTTCCTCTCAAATCAATAAACAAAATCTTTTTAAAAATAAAATAAATTTAAAATAATAACAATAGAGTATTTGCTAAACAGACGGCTGGTCCCACACTGGGAAGCACAGTGAGTCAAAGCCGGGGTTCTCGGGACAGACCCACGCAGGCAGCAGAACCAGCGGTACGCCTCGGGGCAAGTTCCCTTCAGCTGACACTTTCATCAGCTGCACAGTGAAGATGTGGTAACGGTGCCTATCTCTAAGGGCGTTTGTGCAGATGAAATGCCTGTAAAGCCGTGAACAGACCGGCTGCTTCACAGGAAAATTCCGTAACGACAACCCGGTAACTAAAGCCTTAAAGCCACTTGTTGGCTTTGCAGCCTCGGCTGCATCTCGGCCCGCACGCCAGCCATGCACCGCCCTCTCCAGGAACGAGCAATATCCTTTTGGGTCTCCGGGTTTTTCACCTGCCTGTCCTTTCCTGCCTCCCCACTGCATACCCTCCTGGCTGGACCCCAACATCAGGGCCCCCTCTCCCCCACTCCAGACCTTCCAGAACACTCCAGTTCTCTGACTGGCAAAAATCTCCCTCATTCTCGTCCTTCAAGTTGGCCAACTCCCCTGAGGCCGGTTGGCTGCTTCTTCTGTATCTATTATGTGATTACATTTGGATTATAATTACTTATGTAACAAGGAAGAAATTTATTTACTGGAATTGGGGGGAAGGGAGAAGAGCGGCCTGTGGGGACTTCTGTGCAGCAGGGGGCCCCGGGCAGGGAGCACAAGCTTTGGGGAGCATCTCGCCGTGAAAGAAGAAACAACGTGCAAAATGCCGCAGGCCTGAGATGTGACGCTGCCCTCTGCCAGGGTTGTCCCTCTGTCTTCTCCAAAGTTACTAACCCTCACAAGAAGTCAAACATGAGTGGACGTCTGTGAGAGAGAGAGGAGAAAAAGACAAGAGACGCAAGTGTGTGGACATCGTGAGGACATGTGGGAAGGGTTCTGAAATGCTGACGGCAGAAGAGCAGGGAGTCAGCACGTTCCACGTGGCTTAAACGTGTTTAACCATTAATTCCCCCCCCCACCACCACCACCACAGAGTGTTCCCCAGTACGGAGTTCTCGTGCCTGAGGAAACTGACAGGCAGACTGGCTTGGAGCAGAGCTTCTCAAACTTGACCGTGCACCCACAGCATCTGGGAATGTTCACAGAACATTCACATTCTGATTCCACAATCCCAGGTTAGAGCCTGAAATTCTGGGGGTCTGACAAGCTCCCAGGCGACGCCAGTCCTGCAGGACCACGTAAAGGAGCAAGAATCCAGAACACAGACGCCAGAGCCTGAATGCCTGGGTTCACAGCCCAGCTCTGCAACTGAACAGCTGTGTGAACTTGAGCAAGTGACTTCAGTTCTCCAGGCCTCTTTGTGCCCCATCTGTGCCCAAGAGTACCTACTTCACGGAGGAGTTATCGAGGATGAAAAAGTGAACCCATGCGAACGCGCCTAGAAGAGTATCTAGCACAGAGAAAGTGCTGGAAGGTGTCCGCTCCTGTTTTTGTTCATACTCATTTCTGAACGGTCCTGAAACTATCAAAACAGCAGCAATTCAAAATGGGAGGTGGTCACTTTTTGAAGTAAAAGTTGTTTTTTAATAAATTAAGAAGTTGATCAGACAGTATGAATAATACATAAAACAGTACCAACATTAAATCCCCAGGAGACATTATTATAATAAAACATAAGCAATACTGACAACTAGTTTTTTTTAAGATTTATTTATTTGAGAGAGCAACAGTGAGTGAGGGGGAGGGACAGAGGGAGAGAACCTCAAGCAGACTCCTGGTGAAGGTCTGGAAATGGGGCGGCTGCGTTGGGGTCCCACCAGGTGTGCAGCTTGACCCAGCAACCCCGAGCTGTGGCTCAGGCCCCACGGATGTAAGAATCAGTACAGGGTCCTAACAAGTGGGCCAGACACAGCAAAGAGGAGGCCACTGCTACAGATTACTGAGCATCCGTATGTCAGGCCCCAACTGTGCCATTCATCCTTGGTGACCCTGACAGTACTTGTTTTTTCTTTTTTTAAAGATTTTTATTTGACTTTATTTTTTTAGAGGGGAGGGCAGGGAAGAGAGAAAGGAGAAAGAGAATCTGAAGCGGGCTCCACGACCCACGAGATAATGGCCCGAACCAAAATCAAGAGTCAGACACGTAACTGACTGAGCCATCCAGGCGCCCCTGGGTGGTTAAGTTTTATTATCTCTAGCGGGCACTGTCTGGGAAACTTGTTACCCAACTCAAAAACAAAAAACACCGCAGCAACTGACCCTGGGGCCCCAGGACAGAGAGAGGCCGGGCTGAGCCAGATCCCAAATGCAGCTGCCCCAACACTTTCCATCTGGGGTTTGTATCGGAAATGGTCCCGTGTTCCTCTGTCCACATGTCCTGACACAGATGGCACACCCCTGAGAGCTAGGACCTCCTCAAGGTGCCCCAGGGTGACCCCAAGCACACTGCCCCTATGCCTGGAAGCCTGGGTCTGACACGGACCCCAGATTTACTCTAGCAGCCATCTTCTTGGAATGAGGGGACAGACCTGCAGACAGAAATTCTTACTGTTAACTAGAAAATAAGGATATCGGAGGCCTAGCCCGCAGAACTACTAAGGGGCAAATCTAGGCTGGAGCCCGGCTCTGCGTGAGTTCAGACACAGGCGTGGGTGGCACCCGGATGCAGAGTAACGGCCATAAGCCTGGAGTCTGGAAGTGAAGGCCTGAAGGGAACAGGTCAGGATAGCTTCACCCAGGCATGGGGGGTGAGGGGGGCTTAAGGGTGAGACAGAAACAAGAAAGAAAAGCAGCACAAGGGGGCTCAGAGCCTACAGGGGAGTGTGGTGGGTGGTCATGGCAGTATCCCACGGTGGAAACCAGACTGAATTCAATTTCTGAAACTCTAGGGAAAGACTCAGGCTTAGAGTCTCCTGGGTAGGGGATGAATGGGGACTCCCAGCAGGGTACAAGAGCCCGAGGTCAGGATGGACCACACCCCGGGTCAGCAGCAATGCGGGCCTCTCGCTATCTGAGGAAAAGAGGGGATGACGGGAGCTGGGGCGGGGCCGGCACCAATCTCTTGGCCCAGTCACAGCCCTGGGGAAGTGGGTTTAGGTGACCTGCTAGAGGGAAAGGCTGCTGCTCCGACCGTAGGGAACGCGGAGGGCTAAGACCACCAGAGCCAACAGAGCTGGAGCATCACTTTCTTTTTAAAGAAAAACACTAAGAGAGTCACATGCCAGTTCTCCTTGTGGACAGGAAACTTTTGCCGAGTTCCTCTACCTTTGTTCATATTCAAACCCAAAGAAAGTTCCGCCTTGATTCAGAATCCTGTTTTCCAATTCCCTCTTAGATTCCCTACAATCTGGTTTTTGTCTTGGACTCTAGGAAAAAACTAGCCTCCAGCTTCCTGTGGCCACGTCTTACCCATCTGGTGTAAAACCACCCTCTCCCCATCACTTCTTCCTTATTTCTTACAGATGGACCTTCCTCCTGACCCTGGCTCTTCCCATATTAAAAAAACCCCATCGTATCTGGTGTAAACTACGTAATGTAATGTTCTCACCAGGTTCCCATCCTGAAACAATGCTCCTCCGTAGACAAGAATAAACGATTCCATTAAGCTCATATCCATGTGTTGGTCAGCTCTAAACTTGTCACCAAATTCCCAGTTCCTTACAAGAGGAATTTCCCATCTCGGGGAACTACATCATCCCTTGTCTGCAGTAGGATAAGCTTGCTCACACTTTCTCTGTGCTGATGTGCTCCGGATTTGTGGCCATGCCTCCACACTTGATGGCTTTCCCTACACAATCCAGGAAAACATGACAACATATTTAAGCTCCATCTTTCAAACCCACACCAGCAGCCACTGGCTGTGGCATGCGTGCCCCATGAGGTGCCCAGCTACAGTCCCGGGCTACTTCTCCACCCTCCTGTCCATCCATTCCACATCTTGGGTTATTTCAGTGTCTTCCTTCTCATGCAATAAAAACAAAAAACGTTTGTACAGACACATGAGAAAACGTTTAGAAGTGGTTATCTCTAGGGAGGAGATGGGGAAAGGAAAGGCAGGCTTTTCCTCTCATTTCGTGCAGCGTGCTGTTTGAAATTTTCTACCATGTGCTTACCCTGCACTTGTTTTTCACTAAATAAATATACTTTTTTTTTTAAATAAAAGAACCAGTTAACTAGTATTAAAAGATGTATGTACAGGGGCGCCTGGGTGCCTCAGTTGGTTAAGCATCTGACTTCATTCAGCTCAGGTCATGAGCTCAGGGAGTCGGCTTCACCTTCTGCCCCTCCACCCTCTCTGCCTGGCTCTACCCTGGCTCATGCCCTCTCTGTCTCTCAAATAAACACATGAAATCTAAAAAAAAAAAAAAATGTATGTACAGGAATAGTCAATGCAATGTTCCTTCCCTGGCTGGGAAAAAAAGTAAAGTTAGAACATGACCCGTAGAAACTGGAAATACCTAAACCAATCAGTACGAAGGACCTCAGTGCAAAACATCAGATCTCATCCATAAAACAGAATAATGAGCAGCTATGAAAACTGCTGTGTTGTTGCTGGAAGCACCTGTAATATGTTAAAAACAGGCTATCAAACAACTCTTTTCACTTGGGAAAAAATATGCATTCTTTGGATAGGATGAAAAGCACTGTTGAGGACAAGATTCATATACTCTGTCTTCATTGCAGTATACTTTATTTAAGGAACATGTACAAAATATAAAAGCTGAATATAGTCAACCATGACTACAGTCAACTAGAATCATCTCCATTCGTTTATTTTAATCCATTGGCCATTGCTGACGACACGCTTACACTCATCTTTCACAAATAACCTTCACAGTCATTTTACAAGTTACACATGACAGAGTATCTCTTGCTATACAGTTTATTTATGTAAAATGTTCTCATGTAGATGGTCAATTTCTCTATGGGAAGCTCCGCCTGTTCACAATCCCTCACCTGGACACCAGAGAAAGGGCTCCTTCGGGAGGGTGGGCTGTAAAGATGAACTGCAAGAACCTTTCCACCGCCGGCCCTCATGAATCCCCACATTCGATTCATGGCAAAGACTATGGAGGGGCTTGCCTCCAAGAGTCATCAGATCCAAGAGTTCCGAGTGACCTCAAAGAAAGTGATCTGACAGCTTCCTAAATAAGCTCTTGGAGCATTCATTCTTCCCGAAGGATCAATTTGACACAAAGCAGGTCTAACTGGTCCAGGCTAAGCTGGAGGGCATTCATTGCAGGCTCATCTCTGGTCCTCACCTCACAAAAAAGTTCTGCTGCTCATCCCTACTCCTTCTAGCTACCTGCCCAAAGGCCTTGGATGATCACTAGGTTAATCAGTGATCAGTGACAGTGGGCAGTAAGACAAAACACAAATATGCCCAATACCCTATTTGTTAAAAAGTCTCTTGGAGAGGCTGAAATCAGGTAGTATCGATTCTGCATTCCTCTACCCCACTTAATAAAGCAGAAACAGATGCCTACAGGTGGGTTGCATCTAAGTGGGAAATGGACTCATCTTTATGTTTAAGAAGAAGTTATTGCTGCTGTTGTTCTAAAAGTTACTCTGGGATAGAATGCAACCTAACAGTTCTAGAAAACAGCGAAGAAAATAAAGAAACCTCATAAGCTGCATTTCCAAGAACTTTTCTGGCATATGTCAGGTCCAAAGTGAAAAGAAAAACATCACAGCAGAAGATATTTGTTTTCTAAAAGATTCTCTTCCCTTCTCCCAACTTTTAGTGGTTCTGTAACAAAAATGCCAGAGGCATATAAAGAGTAAAACAGAAAACAGATATATTAGCAATTTACAAATGTTTTACCTTTATTCCAAAGGGCTCTTAACATTTTCAAATGACTGACTTAAAACGGAATGAAAATTAAGATTACAGAAAAAAACTTAACTAATTTTTATCTTTTACAAAGCTATTCTTGAAGTTATTTATCAAATTTCAATACAAAATACCCATTAATTACATATGTACTGAAATTACGTAATGTCTTCCAAAGTCAGTTTACCAGGCTAAATCAGAAAGGTGTCACTGGACTAGTATCAATTCAACATGTGTTTCACTTCATGTATTATTGCTTAATAATTCACAGGTGAGTGTCAAGAATAGTCTATCAGTAAGTAATGACCAAAAACAAAATATCAGATGTCACACTGGTGACTCAAACCAAAAGACAAAATTGAGAATGGGAGACCATGAAAAACACTTCCAAGAGGGCAAGGAGAGAAAATTTAAGTGTATTTTTAAGAGCCCTATCAAAGTGAGCAATTCCCTGTAATTCACTAGAGGGGGGTTTTAATAAACATGAAAAAAATATTAACATCGGCTAAGGGACAAAATCACGTATGCCAACAACAGCTGCAAGATCATGGCCGCTCATACTAGCAGCTGGACATCACTGGTAATGACACGGCAGGAGGTCGGGGGAGAGAGGGCAGGTGCGACAGGGCCCTCCCCCACCGCTGCTCTGACACCCGCCCTCACCCCAGCCTGGGGAAGTGTGCGCACAGCGGGGCTCAGCCCTGGAGGTGTGGGGCCAAGTGTATTTAGGCAAGTTCGTGAGATGCCTCTGATGTGTGTCCAAGTGCCAGAACCCCCAATTATTCCCTGCTGCCTCTCAACAAAATTACCTCTGGGTGTTTTTTGTTATTTCCATGTTTATGGTAAGAAAAAAAAAATCTGTCTGTTTTGCAAATAGTTCATTGTTTTTACAGAAGCCAGTGTCAATGAGACTAAAAACCCACGAGGCAGAGGCCTGTCTTCCCTCTGCCGGTTCTCTCAGTGCGACCTAACACAGGCGAGCCCTGCCTTTCTGATTCCGAACTGCTTCCCGGAGTGGCCCCGGCCTCCCTGCCCCTGGGTACACCCTCGCACACCTCCACCCAGCGGCAGGCCTTCTTTTCTTCTCTTAAAACAAAAATAAAATATGAGCAGGGAGTTCATGTGCGACTGCTTTGTTTAGGAAAGTAATCCTCTTACAGAACTTAATCTGCTTGTGTTTGAACAGATAATAAATGTTGCAGCTATCAAAATGAAGGAACTCGATGGCTACAGCTGGCTGGCCAGGGGACAGAAACAAGCAACGATGACAACGGTCGTGACAATGGCAGCGACCGAGCTTAGGACCAGCAGTGACACAGCCCCTTCCTCAAAACCCAGCTTGGCCCCTGCCATCACCGCTCCCCCGGCACGAGCCTACTGCTAAATGGCCCGGTCAACGGCCACTGTCCCTCAGTGTCACAAACATTCCATTCTCCCTTCTCATCAAAAAAATCTGTTCACCAGTCTTTTGTGTCCTACTTAATTGAGTGGCACAAGACATTATGCTTTCCTCCAGGAAAAGGTTTAAGATGTCTTGGAAACGACATAATGAAAATGGTTCCATCTCCTCCTCACCTGGGCTGATCGTGCGATTTGGAAAGTCCGCTTTTATCCTTTGTTCGCCTTTGATATCAGCCAATGGTAACATCATGGAGACAGTTCTGCTGGCTTTGTTGAAAGAGCCACTGTAACTCCATTCCCATCCTCTTTAGAATTATTTTTTCCTAATTCATTCAGCTCAGCCACATGCCAGATGGTTTTAGAGAATTCCAGTTAATGGGAAGTCATCTTCCCTTCATTCGGGAAATGTCCAAGGAAAGGGAGGTGTTTCTAATGCACTGGCCATGTGGCCGCCAGGCCGTCCCAGGAGCGTGTACGAAACAGAACTGAGGGCATGAGGATGTTCACACCGTGTTCCAGAAGCATCCCGATGCTTGGGACAACCGGAGAATGATACCAAGAGTCGGGCTCACTAATGCTGTTACCAGCTGTGTGACAACCCCCAGCTCTCAGAATTTCCTGGACGCTAACATCAAATCCTAATGAACTCACACCAGCACTCAGGAAAGCGAGTCATATTCCACAGAAATGTTAGCGGTAATGGTAACAAAATTTTAGACTCCGGAGCTCCAAAAGGCCTTCCAGATCCTCCACCTCAAACCCCTCATTTGCTACAGACACAGAACTTAAAGCCCAGAGCTATCAAGAGACCAGCCTAAATCCAGGGCCGGCTGATGGCAAAACCGGGCCTAGCAACAAGGCCTCGATTCTTGCCACAGTGGGATGAGGCTGACAAAATGCCCTCGGTCCTTCCCGGGCTAACCCCCAACACGGTAACAAGGCCATTGTACAGAAGGCAACAGCAGCGTCCAGAGAAAACTGCCGTTTAGCACTCTGGGTTACCATGCTCGATTTCCGTGAAATCCAGTCCTGACCAAGGCACGAGTTCTGCTAGACCATCAGGTTCCTCCTGCAGAACCACGGTGAGAGCTGGCGAGAGAGAAAGGCTCAAAGAGTTTAAGATACTGGCATGGCACACTTTCCATGAGCAACACTGGAAATGTTCAAAATCTGCGGTCACTGCTCCAAGGTAAGCGCCCAGGAGACGGGAAGATTTTCTGCAATCTTTACTCCCCCCTCAAATGATCAGAGAAAAACAGTTGTCGTGCTCCGTTTCTATTCAGATGTAAAGCAAATGTGAGTAACTGGAAATGGCAAATTCTATTAATGCAAAGGTTGTTAAACCATTTAAGAATTTTGCTTGATACTTCGGGAAAAGAAAAATTCTCAAAAAAAACTCACCAAAAGTTCGACTAGAGTAAATATGAAACAATAAAAAGAGGTATTTAATTTGCCTTCCTCAAATCACTTAGAAGAATTTTATGGATTAAATTCCTTTTATGGGAATTATAATCCTTTACAGGGTCATTAAATCTAATCCTTTAGAAGTATAGGACATAGGGGTGCCTGGGCGGCTCAGTGGGTTAAAGCCTCTGCCTTTGGCTCAGGTCATGATCTCAGGGTCCTGGGATCGAGCCCCGCATCGGGCTCTCTGCTCAGCAGGGAGCCTGCTTCCTCCTCTCTCTCTGCCTGCCTCTCTGCCTACTTGTGATCTCAATCTGTCAAATAAATAAATAAAATCTTTAAAAAAAATAGAATTATAGGACATAAAGGAAGCACTGGCTAGGAGTAACTCTGCCTAAACTATTCAGTAGACTGTTTGGTTTGGATGTGCTCTTTGACATACTGAGGGCAGCGATCCGTTTGTACTCCAAGCCAAGAGGTGATGTTTCTCTTCTGATGATGATGATTCCTGAGCTACCACCGTCAGGGGGTCCACGAATAAACCACATCCAGGATAAATAAAGTCCTTCATGTGAAATGTTTTTAATCCCCCCCCTTTTTTTTAACCCAAATTTATCATTTTTTCACTCTTCCATAGTAATAGCAACAGGAGTCAATAACACTGTAGTAACTTTGGTGACAGATGGTAACAAGACTTACGGTAGCCATTATTTTGTAATGTATATAAACCTCGAATCACTATCACTCGAATTGTACACCTGAAACTATGACGATGTTGTATGTCAACTGTATTTCAATGAAAAATACAAATTAAAAAAGAACACACACGTCAAACAGGAACAAGAGTAATATGTGTATTGGGCACAATCTGTTTCCCAGGCTTTGTTCTAAAGTGCTTTACTTAGGTTAACTCTTGCCACCCTCCCAACAATCTGATGAAAACTAGGTAATATTACTGCTTCAGACTGAAAGCCAGCGCCATTCTATCTGAAACCTACAAGACCCAAAACTGAAGGAGAAACATGTAGTCTTCAAAGACAGGGAATCTGAAGGTAACCACTAGGAAGAAGCTGTTGATTCTTTGTGCAAAGTTAGAGCCCCAGCATCCCGCTATGACCCTGTCGTGATCTGTTACAGATGACAAACACCCAGCTTCCTCTCTCACATCCTTGGAATGCAGGAAGAGCTGAGAAAACGGTTTCAAACTCCAGAAGATTAATGTTTTCCTTTTAGGATGAGGATTCCTTACTTTGAAAGCCTTCCTTCCTATGAGAAGATCAATTTCCAGAGCAGGCACTGTAACCCTCTCAGACCAGTACCTCTCAGTTGCGGAGGCTTTTCTCAGAATTTTAAGTTCTGGTTTTCAACCCCTCCCAACCCGTAATGAGAACAGACCCACGAAAGGTGAGGAAGGAAAACACGCTCTCCCTCAGCTCCCAGCCAGAGAAAGAGAATGTGAGCAAATATCGGTGTACAGAGGCACAGGGGGCCGTCTCTCCCCAACACAAGAAGCACTCGAGTGTATTCAACATTTCCGGAGAGTCCCTCCATGCGCACCGCTGGACACCGGGGACACAGGACAAGGAGAGCAGGTGAGGCAGCTGTGAGACAACTGAATCACACCTTAGGAGCTGGAGGAAATGGGCATGACACAAAGAGTCACCGCGAGAGGGAACATGTATTCTGGCTTTTGACACAGGCACAGACCTTTCCGGGGTGGCCTCGCCGGACAGGCCCAGGGAAGAGCATGCGTGTCACTCACACCCAAGCACGAGAACGTTCGGACGCAGTGTGGTGAATGAGGACAATGTGACGACAGTCCACACACTAACGGCATTTGGGAGTACAGCTGTGGACAGGACGAAATCAATGCTAGTGGTGTGAAACTAAGAATCACAACCCTATCCATGACGGACGGATACGGCCCCTGCCCCTGTCCCTGGAGGCACACATCATGTAGCCATTTGCACTGCACACAGGAAGGGGCAGAGTCACTCTTGCATGGGAAGCAATTAACGAGCAGCGAACGCTCGGACGGCAGGGGAGAGCGTGGGGAATTTGCTTGTTCTCTTCCAACTAGGTCAGATTCACAGAAGCGATGGGATTTCATGAGTAAGCTGAATGAAGGAAAGGTCAGCTGTCTGCAAGCTGAAGAGGTAAGGAAGGAGGAGGCTGCAGGCAGCAGAGACAGCAGCTTACTTCATACAGTTAGGCCGGCCCCACCATCACAGGATAAAGGAGGCACCGTGCACATGAGCTCTGCTGACTGCACTGCCTCGCTGACAGATCAGTCACACAGCATCTTACACGGGCAGTATCCTGTAGAAAAGCCGCACCTTCAATGGCAAGTGTGTTCTTACAAGATTGAACCCTGCATTGTGAGGCTACGGTTAACTTCACAAGGGGTCTCCCGAATGACCAATCTTGCCTTTATGAAGGCGATGTGGACAAACTACCTAATACTTCTGAGCATCCATTGCCTCGTGTTTGTAACGGGAACAGTAATGCAGCTACCAACTGATAAGCTAATCAGGAGGTGAAAAGTGCCAACAACTGTATTTAGCTCAGTATCCGGAGCATCGTAAATTCTCAGTAAATGCTGCTGCGACTTCTTCCTCACTGTTTCTCAAATTCCTCTGAGGGCCAAAATTTACAGCTCTTGTGTACTGATCTACCCTTCCCACAATCAGTTATGGGCTGTGTTTCCATCATATCCTACTGCCAATACAAAGAGAATAAAGTTTCGCATTAATCTTTAATAAGAATTAATTAATAATAGCTCACCAAGGAAAATGTAACGACAAAAGTGTAGCTATAGCCCCAAGGTGTAAAGTACACAGCTGAAACAATGAATGTGCAAAACTATGGACGACTCTGGCCTGTTCACTAAGCTGGAAAAATTTAGAGCTTCCTCCAGAGGTTATGGAACTGATCCAATGTGAGAATGATTGATTATATGAAAGACTGATAAATATTTTTAAGGAACCAACTTGGGTTAAATTATTTGCTAGGATTAGGGATTATTTTTTTTTAACTGGGCCATTATTTCTTGGCTACGATGTCTGCCACCTGAGTTCCCCTAGGGTCACTGGCAATCTAACACTATTAACAAACAGTTAGGTGAGGGACATTTGCCAAGTCAAATACACCTGCAGACTGATTTCAACACACAAAGTAGCAGTTTGAGACCCCTGATAAACTCCTCAGTTCCTTTATGAGTTCCCTTTTTCCCAGCTCAAAAGTACTCCAGATATAGTCACTGAAAAGAAAAAAATAAAGAAATAAATGATCACTTCGTTATGCATGCAACAGAAGCCTGAGGGTCACTGGTTTTCAAAGGTGTGGGGTATAAATAGGGGCATTAGAATTATGCAGGAACAGGGTCCCAGGAAGTTCAGTATTTCGTAATCATCCCAAGTGATTTTTAACACATTAAAGAGAAGCCTCTTCTCTCTGTAATCATCAACTTACTTTGTAAAATGTTTCTGTCCTAGTCACATCGTTAACTGGGCTCTGTCCTTCTGAAGTGTCTTGCTTAAGTTTTCCAACCTTCTACAATAAAATATTGTATTTTCCTCTGGGGTATTCTAATTCAAAGAACCATCTATTTTATCTCACCTTCTATGGACAATTTTTATTTTCATTGGTCTCATTACATATTTCATACTTTGAGAAAATGTGTCATTTTTAGGTGTTAAATGTGTGGTATTCAAAATCTCCATAAAACACAAATAAATCTGTACCACAGAAACTGCCATCAAGCCAGGATTTTATAGAAATAGTTCTGCAGGTCAATTTTTATAATACCACTTGCAAATCGCAATCTGCCTGAAAGCGTGCCTTTGAGGAACTAGCGCACGTCGGTTTGGAGTGTTGAATCCAAACATTACAGCGCGCGGCCGAGAACCAGAAACGTGAGCACCTTTCGCTGGCTGCGCTCTCCTCACTGTTGATTCCTCTAATTAACTAAGAACCGCTGACTTTTGCTTCATGCTACTCCCTACCATATCCAGTGTTTCACAATTATAAAAATGCAAGTATAGAGAAGTCAGGGAAAGCGCTCCTTTCCAAATGACTGCCGAAAGATCTAATGATAATGCTAATCAATTTTTCTAAAGCAAAATTCGTGGGAACTAAGGATGTCTAGATTCAGACCCAAACCAAAGGTGGCACCACGATTCCAGGAGTCCAGTAAGTGCGGCGCGGGCTGGGTGCCCCGGGGGCTGTGGAACTCGCTGCCTGCGCGCTGTGTGCGATCGAGGGACGGGGTCCATGAGCACGAGCAGGGGCAAGGGTGGACCAATGGGTTCCTCGCCTCTTCGACTCCACACCACCTATTTTCTGTTTCACTCCTATAGAAATAACATGACTTAAATGTGATAATTATCTTTAGTCTTCTGGGTATTAGAGGAGAGAATGGGTGCTACCCTTGGCTTTAATTTTGCTTAAAATGCCTTAATCCAAACATCCTGCCCTTTCTTTGCAAATCTTCCTATTCCTTGATGTGCTCTGCCCCCTTCATCTCCTGTCACTGGTCGGTTAGGAAAGGCATCTTCCTTCCCCTACTTCAAGTCCTATACACTTTAGTACCTTTGGCTTGGTCATTCTAAAAATAAGAAAGATGAATTTCAATACTTTCGAATGTCATTTTCAAATATGTTTAAAATGTACCTGGGATTTTATTTCTACACAGGTATGGCGAGACCAAAAGTTCAGGAGAGCATTTCCACTGAGAAGACAGTTGGTCACTCCCAGTCCCCAAGGAGAGGGTCGTGCCCCACCCTGCAGGGCCACGCAGGGAAGCGCCAGGTCCGTCAGGAGGCAGAAGGCATGAGGAGGAGCAGGGCACGGAGTCTTTATCATGATTTTCAAAGGAAGGAGAGGCCAACACAGGACAGGCAGGCGGATCTGTTAGTTGGAATCTTCTCACTGCATGCTGGGGTGTAGGGACTCCCTCTGTTCGCCCGGTGCCTGGCTCCAGGGTGGTACTAGGGCAAGGAGAGAGCGCCCTGCCAGTATTGGCCACCAAGCGAGCAGGCCACAGGCATGGGCTTTGGACTGGTTGGTTTGCATATGAAAAGCATGCTCTCAGGAGAGTCATTTTCTGTCCCTAGAAATGAGCCAGCCGTGGGAGGTGCCATCTCTCCAGGATCAGCAAGGTCTCAGGTGCCAGAACATCAAGAAAACACAGTTAACACAAAATACAATATATAAGAAATGGGATGACTGAGCTAAAGCAAAGCCAATCCAAGCTATTGTTTCAACCTTTTACATCAACTCTCCCTTCGCTCTAACACTAGGACAAGTAGAAAAAGAAGAAACTTAAGAGCTCACTGTCTTTCCCTCATTTTCTCACGCCTCTTTCTTTAATGCAGTACTAATGAGTGTAGAAAGCCTGGAAAGCATTTTGTACAAGCAACCATTTCATACAAGAGGTATTCATTCTTCATATGAGGTATCTTTAACACATTTCATTATTTGAAACACACAGTTCAGGACCCAATGAATAAAACAGTTTAAAATACTCTTTCCCGTCTACATACACCTAACAACAACAACAACAAAAATACCATTTTCTTTTAAAAGTGGTATCTAGTAATATTTTTATATATAAGATGAAAATAATAAATGTTTTCAGAACCTAATTGATTATAGCAAAGTCTGAATGTATACTCACCACTAAAAACAAATAACGGGGAACAATTAGACGATCAAATAAAATATACACAAAAAAATTGTTTTAAGACCTAGAATAACAGGCAACATGGGAACACAAGATAAATCCTAAGACTGCCTCCAGATAACTGCCTGAAAGCAATTTCTACACAACAACATGGCGAGGACAAAGATGGGCACTCAGGGAAGCTGAGAAGACTAACATCTGCACGACCAAACACTGGAAGGAGAGAGCTGCATGGACAGAAAAAGCTCAGGAAGTGTGAAGAGGGGCATCCCTGGAACCGTGACTCACTAATGATGTACAAATGAGTAGGATGTCCCTCCAAGAGTCTTGGGAAAGAAACACTGGAAAGCAAAGTCCAAACAATTCCCGAGGTTCACAGATGTTCATGTTCCCACCAGTAAGAAAGGATAATATGAGGGTCACTGAGTCATCAGAAGTGAAGTTTAAGTAACCACAGAATAAAGGCTGCTCTAAACTTGCCCTAACAAAGCTTAAAAGTCTACAAGTTATCAAACTAATTCCAAGTGAATCAGCTGCATGATAGAACAAAAACCACCACTACAAAGGAATCCAAAAAATCCAGCGACCAATAATGTGAAGATTCACAACGTCAGGCATCTAACCCAAAACTACTAGGCAAATAAAGAAACAGAAAAACACGACCTAAGAACTAGGGAAAAACATCAAAATTTGATCTAGGAAAGATAAGATTGTTGGTATTAGCAGACAAGGCTATTCCTTTTTAAGGATTTATTTATTTGAGAGAGAGAAAGAGGGAGAGAGTGTGCAAGTGGGGATTAGGGAGGTAGGAAAAGGGGAGAGAAAGTCTTAAGCAGATTCCACGCTGAGCACAGAGCCGGACTGGGGGCCAGAACCCACAAGGGCGAGATCACAACCTGAGGCAAAACTAAGAGTGGGACACCCAACTAACTGTGCCACCCAGGCACCCCAGGGGACAAGGTTATTTTTTAAAACCTATATTGTGTTTCAATATATTGTCCGCTTAAGAATGTAGAAGAAAGGTGTGCCTGGGTGGCTCAGTGGGTTAAAGCCTCTACCTTCAGCTCGGGTCACGATCCCAGAGTCCTGGGATTGAGCCCTGCATCAGCCTCTCTGCTCAGCAGGGAGCCTGCTTCCCATCGCCCCCCACCCCGCCTGCCTCTCTGCCTACTTGTGATCTCTGTCAAATAGATAAATAGAATCTTAAAAAAAAAAAAAAAAAGTGTAGAAGAAAATATAAACTTGATGAAGAGAGAAAGGAATATAGAAAAAAGATCCATGTGGAACTTCGAGTGATTAAAACTACAATATCTAAAATGAAAAATGCAACAGATTGAGAAAAAACCAGCAGATGAAAAACTGAAAAGAAAACAGAAGTGAATCTGAAGACACAGCAACAGAAATTATCAAAAACAAAGCACAGAGAGAGAAAAGACTGGAAAAAATGAACAGCCTCAGCAATATGTGGGACAATATTGTTACCTAAGTTACTTAAAATATGAATCCTAGGAGAGGAAAGAAAAGTGGAGACATTAAAAAATATATACATTTGAAGGAACAAAAGGAGAAAGACAGATTTCATAAACACTTCAAATATAAAGATAAAAATGGTTTATAAGTAGAAGGATGAATGAATACAGGTAACCAGAAAGCACAAAAGATAAAGAACATCTGAACAACACTACTACCCAGTTTACATTTACAGAACACTTTTCCCTAAAACAATAAAATAAACATTATTTTCAAATGCACACAAAACATTTATCAAGCTAGAACATATTCTAGGCTATAAAACCAGTCTCAATAAAGTTCAAAGATTCATTCAAAATTTGTTCTCTGACTAAAATGGAATTAAATATCAACATCAAAGGTAACTACAAAAATCCCCCTCTAAATTTGCAACCAGAAGTATACTTCTAAATAACATGTGAGAAAAGTCAAAAGGGAAATTAGAAAGTATTAGGAACAGGATGATAATAAAAACATATCTTAAATGTGAAATGCCACTAAAGCAGTATTTAAGAGAAATTAATAGCACCAAATACCTATGGGGGGGGGGTGTCTTAAGTCAAATTTTTCAGATTCTACCTTTAAAAAATAAGGAGCAGGAGCACCTGGGTGGCTCAGCTAGTCAAGTGTCTGTCTTTGGCTCAGGTCATGACCTCAGGGTCCTGGGATTGAGCCCCATATCAAACTCTTTGCTTAGCAGGTAGTCTCCTTCTCCCTCTCCCTCTGCCTGCTGTTCCCCCTGCTTGTGCTTGCTCTCCCCCTCTCTCTCTGTGTCAAATAAAATCTTAAAAATGAATAAATAAAGATAAATAAAAAATAAGGAGCAAATTAAACCCAAATGCACAGAAGAAAATTTAAAGATCAGAGTAGATATCAGTAGTTTGCTACCTAACAAGGTAATAAAGATAAAAACAAAATCATTTCAATACACACAGAAGTATCTGAAAAAAAATCCCACATCTATTCCTCATAAAGTCTTAGCAAACTAGAAAAAGAAGGGAAATTCCTCCACCTGATAAACAATCTATGAGAAACCTACAGCTAACATCACATTTACTGGGAAAGACTGACCACATTTACCTCAAGATCGATAGTAAGACAAGTGTCCTCTCTTATCACTTCTAATCACAATGTACTAGAAATTCTAGCCAATGCAACAAAGCAAGAAAAAGAAATAAAAGGTATCCAAACTGGAAAGGAAGAAAGCTTTGTTCACAGATAACATGGTCTAAGATCAATATTCAGAAGTTAATTCTATTTCTCTACACTACAAACAAACAAATGATTATTAAATTTGTAAAAATACCATTTACAATGGCATAAAACTATGAAATACTTAGAGATAAATACAACAATAAAGACCTGTATGGAACACATTGCTGAAGGAAACTTTCAAAACCTTCATAAGGGTCTCTTGGCTGCTCAGTGAGTAGAGCGTGTGACTCTTGATCTCAGTGTTGTGGGTTCGAGCCCCACACAAGGTGCAGAGATTACTTAAAAAAAAAATCTTCAAAAAAATAAAACCTTCATAAGCGGAAAAAGATAATGTACTCATGAGCTGAAAGACAAAAAATTATTAAGATGTCAATTCTCCCTATATAGACCCAGTTAATTTAATCCTTACCAAAAATCCTAGAGGGCTCTTTTGTAGAAACTGACAAGCCGATATAAAATTCATACAAAAATACAAGGACATGGGGCACCTCAGTGGCTCACTCCATCGATCTCAGGGTCACAGAATCAAGCCCCACATTGGGCTCTATGCTCAGCAAAGAGTCTGCTTAAGATTCTCTCCCTTACCTCTACCTTCCCCCCAGCTCACATTCTCTCTCTCTCTCTCTAAAATAAATAAATAAGAAAATACAAGGATATGGAAAAGCCAAAAAAAGCTTTTAAAAGGACAAAGTTGGAAAATTAATATCTGATTTTAAGACATCATTTAAAAATTACACTAATCCAGGCTATGGTATTGGTATCAAGATAAACAAATAGATGAAAGGAACAGACAGGCCAAAAACAGACAGATACACACTCACACAACTGATTACTGACAATGGTGCAAAGGCAACTCAAAGGGGAAAAAAAATTTGCAACAAACAGTGCTAGAACCACTGGACATCCATATGGGTAAACAATAAATCTTGACCTATAGATCACACCATCTATTAAAAAATGAACACAAAAGATTTTCTCCTATTTTTTAGAAATTTTATAGGTAACACATTTTGCATTAGATCTAGAAGGAAGCATAAGAGAAAATCTGTGACCTTGGGTTAGGCATAGATCTCTTACATATGACACCAACTGCAGAATCTGTAAAAGAAAAACAAATTGACAGAATGGATTTCATCAAAATTAAAAACTTCAAAAGACACTGTTAGAAGAATAAAAATACAACCCACAAGAGAAAATATTTACAAAGCATATATCTTAATTTGTATCCGGAAAATATTAAGAACTCTCCAAACTCCATAAGAAGACAAGAAATCCAAGGGGAAATTTTAAAAATAAATAAATAAACTAAAAAATAGGCAAAAGGCATGCATATTTCACCAAAGAAGCTATACAAAGGGCAAATAAGCAAACAGAAAACTGTATCAGTCACTAGGGAAATACAATGTAAAACCATTATGAGATAGTGCTTCACACCTACTGTAACTACAAGAATTAAAAGGACTGACCATAGCAAGTGCTGGCTGGGATATGGAGCAACAGGAACTCACACACTGCCGATGGGGGTGTCAAAAGTGAGAACCACTCTGAAAACAGCTTGATGATTTCTCAAAGTTAAACATACACTACCATGCGTTCCAGACATTCAACCCTTAGGTATTTATTCAAGAGGAAAAAGAAAATGTAAGTCTACACAAAGACCTATATGTGAATATTCATATATACTTTATTTGTCGTAGCCCCAAACTGGAAAGAATCCAAATATCCATCTGTATAGCTGAATGGTGGTATACCCACACCACAGAATACGCCTCAGGAAAAGAGGGAGCAAACTACTGATACATGCAACATGAATCCCCAACTAATTTTATTGAGTGGAAAAGAAAAAAACAGACAGAAGTGCACATACTGAATCTATAACACTCTATAACACTCTAGTCTATAGAGACACGAGTCAGATCAGTTGTTGCTCAAGGGGAACAAGGGCTAAGAGAGTAGGAAACAGGCAATTTTCGGGTTTGATGAGGATACTCATTGCAGCAGTGATGTAATATGACAGAATTTATCAAATTTTCCATGTTAGATATATGCAGCTAAGTGTTATTAATTATATCTCAAAAAACAAGTTATACAACATGGATGGAACTAGAGGATATTATGCTGAACGAAATAAGTCAATCAGAGAGACAATTATCATAGGACCTCCCTGATATGAGGAATGTGAAAGGCAGGGCAGGGGTCCTGGTGGGTAGGGAAGGAAAAAATGAAACAAGGTGGGGTCAGGAGGGACACAAACCATAAGAGACTCTTCATCTCAGGAAACAAACTGAGGGTTGCTGGGGGGCAGGGGGATAGGGAGAGGGTGGTTGGGTTGCGGACATTGGGGTGGGTACGTCCTATCGTGAGTGCTGTGAACTGTGTAAGCGTGATGACTCACAGACCTGTACCTCTGGGGCAAATAATATATTATATGTTAATAAAAAAAAGTTATAAATGTTATTATAACAAAGTAGAAGACCCTCACTAAATTATATTTTACTGGGATCTCATTACATGCAAGCAGAATATTTTGCTCTATTTTTTTTCTTCGTAATAGGATTTTGCTAAGTTGCAAAGTGCAGTTTAGATTTCTTTTAATGTAATTACAGTTTCCCAATGGAATAAAATTCACTCTACTTAGGTTTGGTTTACTACAGCAATGCCTTACAACAGCAGAGACACTGAATCTTGTTACTTACCAAAACTTCACCCCAGGGAGAGTAAATCGGGCATTAATAAACATTAAAACAAAGTTTATTCATCATAAAGTCAGGAAATTCAAAGCTGAGATACCCATGAGGGGAAAGAGGCAATGAATTTGTGGAGAAGAATGATATGCAGTCTGTGGCTATAAAACTGCCTCTTGAAACGTGTGTGTTCCCTTCCTCAACCCTGGCACCAGCAATGACCTGTGGACCCCAGTGTCCTCCCGGGACAAACCATAAGAGACTCTTCATCTCAGGAAACAAACTGAGGGTTGCTGGGGGGCAGGGGGATAGGGAGAGGGTGGTTGGGTTGCGGACATTGGGGTGGGTACGTCCTATCGTGAGTGCTGTGAACTGTGTAAGCGTGATGACTCACAGACCTGTACCTCTGGGGCA